>NC_059136.1:45103345-45408917 GCF_020740605.2 Lemur catta
AAAATCTATCGTATCATCACTTTGTTCTAGTTACAGCACTTTTCTCATTTCCTTACCACTTAGCCCTTCTAGGCTTATAACTTCCTGAAAAGCCCATGTGAGAAATTCCAAAGTGCTGTGTTAATAAGATCTGAGTTTACAAGCACCCCACATAGTTGTTCAAATGTATTTGAATTTGAATTTTCACACCTGCAAATAAGCACGAGCCAATCAGCATCGATGAGAATTCAAGGACAAGGAAAAGTAGTGAAAAAATACTATGGCTACCTTAGCTGACTTTTTCATTTTTGTTGAAAATAAGAAGATTATGGAATTGGGGATTGGGATCAAAGATGAACCATCTTTTGGGGTTTCTTTTGATTATAGAAGTGTGGATTTCCTCACTCTAAAACCTGCAAATCATTTTGAAACTTGATGTAAATATAGGCCATGTTACAGTAATTGAATACAATTCAGATGGATACCAAAAAACAAAAACATGGCTACCAAAAACAATCCAGTCTAATATTCTTACTTTATTAAAGGTTAAGTGCTTAAAAATTAATGTAATATATAGCTTCATTTAAATAGGATGAAATAAAGGGTAGATTATAATCTAGATCCTGTATGTCTAATGTTTGATGCCTGATATATTTAAATCAAATAATTAACTTTAATATATGTAGACATATATATAGCACTTTAAATTTTACTTGTATAAATTTATGGGGTCCAAGTGTAATTTTGTTACATAGATATATTACATATATGGTCATGGCTTTTAGGGTATCCATCACGCAAATAATGTACATTGTATCTATTAAGTAACTTCTTGTCATCCTTTCCCTTTTCACAGCCCCACCCTTGCAAGTCTCCCTTGTCATTCTACACTCTATGTCCATAGGTACACATTATTTAGCTCCAGCTTATAAGTGAGAACATATGGTATTTGTCTTTCCGTGTCTGAATTGTTTCACTTAAGATAATGGCCTGTAGTTCCATCCATGTTGCTTCAAAAGACATGATTCATTCTTTTTTAAGGCTGAATATAATTCCATTGTGTATATGTACTACATTTTCTTTATCTAATCATCTGCTGGTGGACACTTAGGCTGATTCCATATCTTTGCTATTGTGAGTAATGCTGCAATAAGCATATGAGTGCAAGGATATTTTTGATATAATGATTTCTTTTCATTTGGGTAGATACCTAGTAGTGGAATTGCTGGATCAAATGGTAGTACTATTTTTAGTTCTTTGAGAAATCTTCATATTGTTTTCCATAGAGGTCATACTAATTTATATTCCTGCCAAGAGGGTAAAAGCATTGCCTTTTCTCCACATCCTTGCCAACATATGTTATTTTTTGTCTTTGTAATAATAGCCATTCTGACTGGTGTAAGATGATATCACATTGTTGTTTTAATTTGAATTTCTCTGATGATTAGTGGTATTTAGCATTTTCTCATATGCTCGTTGGCCATTTATATGTCTTCTTTTGAAAAATGTCTGTTCGTGTCCTTTGCTTACTTTTTAATGAGATTTTTTTGTTGTTGAGCTTCTTGTAAATTTTGGATATTAGTCCCCTGTCAGATGCATAGTTTGCAGATATTTTCTCTCATTCTGCAGGTTGTCTGTGCAGAAGCTTTTTAGTTTAATTAGGTCCCATTTGTCTTTTTTTGTTTTTGTTGCCTGTGTTTTTGAGGTCTTGGTCATGAATTTTTTGTGTAGACCATGACTCTATGCAAAGACATTGCGGCCTTCTATGTCCTTAAGTGCGGCCTTTTGACTGAATCCAAATTTTACAGAACAAATCCTTTTATTTTTATTAATACTTTTTTGTTTATCTTTTATATTTTTATTTTATTTTTTAAATGCATGTATTTAAAATACTGAAGAATAAAATAAGTTTAAGTGAAATAATCCTCCCAGATTGACGGGCACAATTAGAATGTTAATAAGGCATAAGGACTAAACTGACACCTGCTATGCTCATGATTTACTTTTAACTTCCCCTGCCTGACTGGCACCACTACCACATGAGGCTGGTTGGTGAAAGTTGATGGGGGTCAAGTATGCCAATCTGTTATCAGCTTTTGACAATGGTGCATGGTGTTTCTCTTTGAAGTGGAATTTGTGAACATTGCACAACTCGACAGCATTTTTAAATTTTGTCCACTTAACAGTCCATCATGTCAAAGAAGACCAAGAGAACACTGAAGGAAAAAAACAGATTTTTTTTTTTTAATGAGGATTGGGAGTTGCAATATTGTCTTGTTTCTGCTAAAGAGGAGATAATTTGCTTGCTTTGTGATACTGCAATATCAACATTAAAGAAATTCAATGCCCCTCAGCATTATAACACTCGTAAGGACCACAAATATTGTAAATTAGAGGGAGAGACATGAAAGATTGTATTGCAGAAGTTAAAGATGAAAAGCAAAAGCAAAGACAGTTCTTTCAAGCAGCAATAAGACCTTGCATTAATGCCACTGAAGCAGCTTATAAAGTAGCTTATATACTCAAGAAAGAAAGGAAGTCATTCAGTGATGTAGAAATTGTGAAAGAATGTATTGTCAAAGTTTTGGGATGCTTAGACTCCAATAACATTTCAAAGTACAAACAACTTCCTCCTTCAAGGAGAACCATAACTGATAAGCAGCACTAATTAGCATTCAACTTGACAGAAAAACTTCATGCAATACTTCAAAAGGAAAATACTAATACATATTATTCATTTGGATGAATCAACTAACACTACTGACTCAGCGCAGGTTTTATACTTCATTTGGGTCGTAACGTAAGATTTTCTTTGCGATGAAGAGTTACTTGTTTTGGACCCTGTTGTGAACAGAACATGGGGAGTAGATATCTTCAACAACTTTCAAGGTAAATGTAGTGAAGTTGTACTGAATTTGGTAAATTTAGTGAGTGTATGTACAGATAGTGCACCTTCCATGACAGAAAAACATGAAGATTTTATTGCACAGATTAAAAAATGTATTAGCAGATCCACATGTTCTCATTTCTCTTCATCATATCTTGCATCAGCAAAATCTCTGTGCTAAAACTAGTATCTTAAGTGACACTTAGTATCAAGTTATAAGTATTATTAACTGTATTTGTGCAAATACAACATGGCATTGTCAGTTTCATAACATTCAGAAGTTGAATAATGAGGTATTCAGTGTGGATTTACCATATCATTCTAAAGTGCCTTAGCTATTGCAGAGACAGTTGTTAGACAAAATTTTACTTCTGTGAGAACAGATAGTTAAATTTTATGGAAAACAGAACCAGCAATGTGAATTATTGAAAGAAGATTTCTATAGGAATGCAAATTTTTGTGTGATATCATGTCAAATCAAAACGACTTGAATATTATTTTGCAAGGTAAAACTAAGTCTATATATATGTGGCAAAAAATCCAAGCATTTTGAAAAAGGTTATCTTTTTTCAAAACACTTCTTCAAAAGGAAATGTCTAATGAATATTTTCCCCAGTTACCAAAGGTCATTGATGAGCAGAATCATATATGCAAATAATTTGAAAAATATGCAGCCGTTATAGACTTATTAATTGGAGAATACAATGAAAGTTTCACTGAATCTGAAAATCATGACATCACACTCAAATTAGCATTTCAACTTCACCTCGTTGATATCACCAAGGCACCTAAAGAATGGAATTGATTGAGCTCTCAGTAGATGACATTTTAAAGTCATTGTTTCATGCTAAGAAAGATACAACTGAACATGCAAAAATGCAGTAGAATACCCATGCCTTTGGCAACATGCCCCCAAAATGCTTTCTTGCTTTTTAATCATTTATTGCTGCAAATCTACATTCTTCTACCTAACCCAAATCAAGATGCTCTTAAGGTCACAAATGACCCATACCCATCTAGACGATAAACTAAAACTGTGGACATCCATGTTGGAACCAAATATTCAATGCTTTCCAACAAAAAGTAGATACAACAAAATCATTAAAAGGTTATTTAACTTAAAAATTAACAAATAGTTTATATTTTTTGAAATTATTAAGTACATAGTAGTTACATATTTAGAAAATGATGTCCATTTTTAAGTATATTTAATTGAAGTTTTTTGAATGAGGCCTTATTTGATTACAGTTCAATTAATGAGGACTTCCAACATGAAAAGGTTCCCCATCCCTGGCCTAGAACAATGTGCAGAAGAGTTTTCTCCAGGTTTCTTTTTTCCTAGTAGTTTTCTAGTTTTAGGTCTTTCATTTAAGCCTTAAATCCATCTTGAGTCGATTTTTGGATGTGGTCAGATATAGGGGTCCAGTTTTATTATTCTGCTAAAGGCAATTCAATTTTCCCAGGACCATTTGTTGAAAAGGGTATCCATTTCCCAGTGTATGTTCTTGTTGACTTTGTCAAGGATCAGTTGGCTGTAAATATGTAGCTTTATTTCTGGGTTCTCTATTCTGTTCTATTGATCTATGTGTCTATTTTTATACCAGTACCATGCTGTTTTGGTTACTATAGCCTTGTAATATAATTTGAAGTCAGGTAATGTGATACCTCCTGCTTTGTTCTTTTTACTTAGGATTGGTTTGGCTAATTCAGCTGTTTTGTAGTTCCATAAGAATTACGACAAAAATCATATGATCATCTTAATAGATGCAGAAAAAACATTAGATAAAATCCAGCATCACTTCATGATAAAAGCCCTCAACAAACTAGGCATAAAAGGAACATACTTCCAAATAATAAAGGCCATATATGATAAACCTATAGCCAATATCATACTAAATGGGGACAAGTTTAAAGCATTCTCTCTAAGAACTAGAACAAGACAAAGATGCCCACTTTCACCATTCTCATTTGACATAGTACTGGAAGTCCTAGCCAGATGAATCAGGTAAGAAAAAGAAATAAAAGGAATTTAAAATAGAAAAGAGGAAGTCAAATTATCCCTGTTCACTGATGATGTGATTTTATATCTAGAAAACCCTAAATATACCACCAAAAAACTCTAGATTTGATAAATGAATTCAGTAAATTTTCAGGATATAAGATCAATATACAAAAATCAATAGTGTTTCACCAGTAACAATCTAGCTGAGAAGAAAATCAAGAAGACAATCCCATTTACAATAGCTACAAATCACCCCCCCCCCGAAAACCTAGCAATGTGTTTAACCAAGGAAGTGAAAGATCTCTATGGGGAAAGCTACAAAACACTGATAAAAGAAATTGTAGGTGATACAAACAGATGGAAAAACACCCATGCTCTTGGACTGGAAGAATTCTTATTGTTAAAATGACCATAGCGACCAAAGAAATCTGCAGATTCAATGCAGTCCGTATCAAAATACCAATGCCATTTTTCATAAAGTTATGTATAGATTTTGAGCTCAAATTTTGAAATACTTAATACCTTGGAACTATAAATTAGAGATCACCATATAGATTTCTGTTTGAATATTTAGAAAAAATAGCCTGTATTAATAATATTGTATAACTTTTATGTTAACTTTTAACATTTTATTTTAAAAAGTTTTATTGAAATGAGGGTATTTTGTTTAGTGATAGTAATGGAGATGGAGATATGTAAATGAAATCAGTGACATTTTACAGATAGAACTATAAGATTTGTGATGTATTTTATCTGATATCTTTAGCTGATAGAAAGAAATTATAAAAATAACTCATTAGGTTCTGGCTTGAACGTTTGGGTGGATTGTTGTGCCATTTTAATTAAATGGGAAGAATCAGGGAAGAATAGTTTAATTCTTGGAAATATGGAGAATGACTTAATAGAAACTAAAGAAAGGATCGGGAAGTTAATTTAATATGTTTAATGACTTTAGTGATCATGCTACCTAACACTCGCTATGTACTGTACTGTACATAGTATTTTATATTCATTATCTTTTTACAATTATCTCAACAATAATATGAGCTTATGAGCTTCGTAATGTTCCTTTTAGAAAAGAGGACACCAAGGCTTAGAGAGGGAAAATAACTTGCCTGAGACTAGTAAATAGTGGAGCAGGATTCACATTAAAATTTGTTGGACAACAAAATTTATCATCTTTGTGACTAAGCTATTATAAATATCATACCTAAAAAAGGTAACCTGCTATTCTCCTATATATTTTAACTTAGAGATAAGAAAGATAAACATAATTACTAATTTATAGAGAAGGAAAGAAATTGATTTTATGACAAAAAAGGATTTTCGTGGTAATTCTGTGCTGGGAGATACTACTAAAAACTGTCTCAGTGCTTAAAGAAAATTTGATCGATGCCAGTGTCATAACCAGTGAAAAAGTAGAACAGAAAGTCAAGGATTATCTTGGCTACCCTTGATTAGACCACACTCATGATTATGCTTTAAGATTATTCAGCAGCAATTAATTTTAATATGCCAATTAATAAATTATGTCACTTAATACTTAATAAGTATTTTGAGTGCAATCTGAAGAATGCTCCAGAAAATAATCATTTCAGAATTCACTGGAATAGAGTCATGAAGCCAGATTGACAAATCTCTGGCCAACAGATCTGACATTCAGCTCTTTGCTAAAACTAATAAACAAATTTGCTGAAACTAATAAGGCAACACTGAACATTGAGAAGCATCTTGGTCTGATGAAATAATAGTCCTGAGATTGCCCCTGCATTTATTGATTGTTGGCTGTAAGACTTTGGAAAATTTACTTACCTTTTTTGATCCTCTACTTTTTTGTTTGTAAAATAAGGATGATAACCTTTTCTTGATATACCTGTGAGGATTAAAGAGAGATTCATGTACAGTGAATGGCAATATAATTAATAGTTATTATTGTGACAATGATGATAATGATGGTGATCACAATGACAATAATAATGGTAATGATTATTATTATATCTCAGTAGAAACGTTGTTAAGAGCATGGGCTCTAGGGTTAGAGAGTTTTTCATTCACAGCTCATTTTGGCCACTGTTAGATCATCTGTAAAATGGTACTCATACCTCACATGATTGTTATAAAGATTATGTGAATTAATTGATGATTAAGTGATTAGACTTGTGCTTGACATTTCAAAAGCGCTCAATAAATGTTGCTATTGGTATTTATCATGATATTAGAAGTACCTAAGATAATGTTAACAATAAGAAATCTTCATAGAATATGGTAAGCCCCAGGAAAAAATTTTGTTAATGCTAAATGGTCAGTTTCTTTTAAAGGAATCTTAGAATTACCTTTTAAACATACCTCACTAGTCTTGGTGAATCTGCCTCAATGTCCATGACAGTAACTAATCTTATTTTGATTAGTTTCTCAGTTTCCACATTTGCTTTTATTTTTCTTTAATTAAATTATGTAAAGGAATAGATGTGAAAGTGTTTTTAATGCCATAAAGAACAAAGTAAATTAAAATATGAAAATAATGTTAGAAATTATGATGAAAAATTCTATAATCTATCTATCTACCTATGTGCCTAATTACCTACCTACCTACCTATTCATCAGAGCCTCAAAGGAAGACCACATTGTTTTTAATTTTTAAAAGCAATTTCAGATAGTATATTATTTTGTACTTGAAATTATGCTGTAAAAGAAATAGGCAATAATTATTATCCCCATCTTACAGATAAAAAAGGATATGCAAAGAGATTAATTAAAATATCCAGGTTTAGAAAACTTATTTAATGGCAGAATGTTATCTGCAGATCAAGATCTTTAATATACTTTTTATTAGAGTGAAACTGCTTTGACTCATACTTTACATCTACTTTGAGCCTTCCATCGTATTCTACTCATTCATTAATCCATTTATTTAATTTTCTATTCATTTTATACATTCTGTTTATCCAAAACAAATATGTGCTGAAGTCACGTGGTACACCTAAATCATCCTAGATAATGGAAAAATTTATCAAGAACAATGGAATAGAAATTAGAAGACCAGGGTACAATTCCTGGCTCTACCACTAACCATCTGCCTGATCTGAGTCTTCTCCATATGGATGGTCAAGCAGCATCTTGAGACAGATCTAGCTTAAATGTCACCTCGTCCATTGTGAAACCTTGTGAAAACTTCCAAGAACTTTCTATATAAACAAGTCTTCTGTGTTTCTTTGACACATTGCTTCCATCTCCTATCTCATTTACCACCCATTTCATGCTGCCTTGCATAATATGCTTAACCTGAGTGAGTTGAATTTGCACAATAGAGGGTGAGGGAAGTGAGAGGGGAATAGACAGGAGGAGGAAAACACAAACCAGGAAGGAGAATAATATGAGTAATTATGTGGAATTGGAACCCTCTAAGTCAATATATTTTTTTAGTTGCAACAGAAGCCCTATTCAAACAGGCAAAGTATCATCTTTGTGTTAGTTTAGTTCTTGTGGTTGTAAAAAGCAAAGTCTTACTCAGGTTTTCTCAAGTAATACAAAGTTTACTTTAAGAATACAGGTAATGTGGTAGGCATGATAATGGCTGCTCAAGGATGTTTACTTCCTGAACACCAAAAACTGAATACATGTGGTTGCATGGGAAGAGACAAGTAAGGCTGCCCTTTAGTAAGGAGAATCGAATACTTCCTGTTGCGTATCAGCTGACCTTGAGATGGGGAGACTGTTCTGGATTATCTGCACAGGCCCACTGTTGTCACAAGAGTCCTTATAAATGAAAGAGAGAGGGACAAGAGTCAATGTCAGAGTCAGAAAGAGATTTGAAGATGCTCCATCACTGGCTTTAAAGAAGTAGGAAGAGACCATGAGCCAAGGAATGTGAGCTGTCCCTAGAAGCTGGAAAAGTCAAGGAAACAAATTGTTTCCCTGAGCCTGCATAAGGAACACAGTGCTGCCAATGTCTTGATTTCAGTCCTCTGAGGCCCATTTTGTACTTTAGACCTCCAGAACTGTAACATAACAAATTTGTGTTGTTTTAAGCCACTAAGTTCATGGCAGTTTGTTATAGTAGCAATAGGAAATCAACATATGTAAGAATAAGGTTACAGGCATCTAAGCCATACATCTAAGCATTACAGAAACCCAAGAACAGTGAGATGACCCAGCCTCACAGGAAGACCAGTCTCCCTGGGACTTGAATGTAGAACAATTTCTTCAGTGACTCAAAAGTCTTGAGATCTAGCATTGCTGTGGGTGCCAGTTTATCTGTAGCCTTTGCTATAGGAGGAGTTTGTTGATATTTAACTCTCATTCCTTATCAATACATGAGTCTTCCTTTCTGTGTTTCTACTTTTCTCTGTGTCTTTCCAATTCTAATCCCAATGCCAGCCAGCTACCTCACACTTTCCTCTACTTACTGGCTGATTATGCTGGCTACAAGCCTTTGTTCATATACCTGTTTAGCCATTTGTATGTCATCTTTTGAGAAATATCTATTCAGTTACTTTGTGTATTTTTTAATCAGATTATTTGATTTTTTTCCTATTGAGTTGTTGGAGTTCCTTATATATTCTAGTTATTAATCCCTTGTCAGATGGGCAATTTGTAAATATTTTCTCCAAGAAACAAGTGGGTTGTTTCTTCACTTTGTTGATAGTGTCCTTTGCTTTGCAAAAGCTTTTTAGCTTGATATGATCGCATTTGTCCAATTTTGCTTTGGTTGCCTGTGCTTTGGGGGTATTACTCAAGAAGTCCTTGCCCTGAACAATATCCTGAAGGGTTTCCCCAATGTTTAACTTTAGTAGTTTCATAGTTTCATGTCTTAGATTTAAGTCTTTAAATTCATTTTGACTTTATTTTTGTATGTGGTGGGAGACAAGGGTCTAGTTTCATTCTTCTGCATATAGTCATCCAGTTTTCCCAGCACCATTTATTGAAGAGACTGTCCTTTCTCCACTGTATGTTCTTGGCACATTTGTCACTGAGCTTTTTCAGGACAGCTATTTTGAATTATTTTTCTGAAAGATCACTTATCTCCATCACTCCAGGATTGGTCACTGGTATCTTATTTAGTTCATTTTGTGATGTCATGTCTTCCTAGATGTTCTTGATGCTTGTGGATGTTCACTTATGTCTGGGCATTGAAGAATTAGGTATTTATTTTAACCTTCACAGTTGGGATTGTTTGAACCCATCCTTCTTGAGAAGGCTTTCCAGGTATTCAAAGGGAATTGAATGTTGTGGGCTAAATCTTTGATCACTGAAGCCATATCAGCACTGGGGATGCTTCAAGCCCAGTACTGCTGTGACTCTTTCAGACTCCTGGTATTACCACCCTGGTGGACCTGGGTAATATATGGGAGAATTCTCTGGCAAAGTTTCTCACTCTCTTTCCTCAGTCTATGTGCTAGGCTGCTGGAGTTGGGAGAGGAGTGATGTAGGCACTCCCTTTTGGCCACCATTGCCAGTTCACACGTGAAACCAGTCCACTCTCACAGAAAGGCCATGGTGACTGTTGCCTGACTACATCTGATGTTTATTCAAAGCCCAAGGGCTCTTTAGTCAGTAGATGGTGAATCCTGCCAGGACTGGGTTTTTCCCTTCAGAGGAGTATGTATCCTTCTGGCCCAGGATGAGTCCAGAAGTACCATCCAGGAACTAAGGCCTGAATTCTGGGTTTCAGGAGTCTGCTTGGTATTTTATTTTACTGTGGCTGAGCTGGTACCCAAGTTGCAAAAAACAAAAAAAAAACAAAAAAACAGCCCTCTGAGCTCTTCCCTTTCATTTCTCCAAGTGGAAGAAGACTTTCCCCTGAGAAATGTGCTGCCTTTGGTTGGGGGAGGGTGACACAGGCACTGGCCTGGCCACCACCACTGGGGTCACATGCACCCCAAGTCCACTGGCTCTGAGCCAGTACAGCTGCAGGAATGGCCCAAGGACTGCAGCCTTTGTGGCCTGACTGCCTTATGAATTTAGTCCTGGCTCCAAGCTGCTTTTTGTCAGCTGGTGGCATGGCTAGCCAGAACTCAGGTTTCAGGGTGGAGGATTTCCCTTTAGCTGGACTGTTCAAAATGTTCCCTCTGTGGGCACTGGCACAATTCTGCCCTGTTCTGTGTTCTTGTATGCCAGGGTGGCCCTAGTTTCAATGCAAAGCCCTACAGTCACTTCTCTCTTCCTGCCCCGGGCACATAGATTCTCTCTCCACTCTGCGTGCTAGAGTGGCACCGTAGGGGAATGGGGATGGGGTGGTATAGACAATGAAAGATTGTCTTTTCCGCCTCTTTCTTTGACATAATATTAAAACCAGGTAGTATGATTGCTCACCTGATTTTTGGTTCTTATGAAGATGCTTGCTTACGTGGAGAGTTGTTGAATTTTGTGTTTGTGTGGAGGGAAGATTGCTGGAGGTTTCTATTCAGCCATCTTGCTCTGCCTTATTGCTGTTATTTGTATGGCATCATAGTTCTTATGAGGATTTAATAAAGAAAGAAGTTTATATTCTTTACTGATGCACGAAAAAGGTCTTGTCTCCTGAGTAAATCTATATGATTCTTGGAGATGGGATCTGCTATCTTATGTTGTTTTGGACTCTTTCAAAGAAACACCCACAGTTTCTTTGTTATATAGATGTTACCCAAATTATTCCTTCATTCAGTCAGTATTCATTGAGCATCTATTATGTACCAGAATCTGTTACTAGACACAGAAGTACAAAGATTAATAGGGTATTGTATGTGGCCTCAGGGGACTCCTCAGTGGTCAAGGTGATAAGAAAAAAAAAAAAAAGAAAAGAAAGGACTACGGACACATATGGGATTTAGGCACAATCAACTCAATGTGTTGACCACTTGAAGTATGAGAGAGAAGAAAGCGAAGCCACAAAGAGGTTGTGACCTTACACATCATTGAATCCAACTCCCTAATTATATAGATGATGAAACTGAGTTTGTATACATATGAGTTCTTACCTTTGAGGAACCCTGTGGGCCATTTTAGCACAATGAATCCAGCAGTGTGTGAGGCCCTTAGATTAGTTTAGAAACAGATGAGCTCTCCTCGTGAGGATCTGTCAGGGCCCAATGCCTGCTATGTTGTTAAATATCTACTTGCGAGAGAGTGTCTGTTCAGCATGGGTCATCTTGCTATTGGTTGACTAGCACCCAATGCTTCTAAAACTCTGAGATCTAGTTTGACACCTCATTGTCTTTTCTATTAGAAGAAGATGCTATAAACAATAAACATTACCAAATCAGAGTAAAGAAATCCATACATAACCATCTTGGCTTTCCTCCGTCTAGCATGTGTGCATTATAGAGCAATCATTCATTATTCTATAGCTAGAGTGTCCACCTACCATACTCTTTAAAGAGTCAGTAATAATCAAATATTTTTTGGTCAATTTTGTAGCTAAAGGTGTTATTTATTTCTTTAAAAATATATTTCTCAAAATATTTTATATTACCAGTTCATTCAAGTTACCTGAATGATATAAATTTCATTAAAACCTTAGCATTTCTTTGCAGACTAAATTGTTTAAGATGTTATATACCATATCTTCCACAATCTCACATCAATTCTATGCTCCCATAGCACTCTATTTATTCCTTGATAATTGTTTGACATCACTATAATAAAATAATTTATTATATGTTAGTGTCATCTGAGATATTTTGAACCCTTTGACAGGAGAATCTCAATCTCTCTCTCTCACATTCCCTCATGTACATATGTATATGCACATACATACACACATAGATATTTAGTATCTTTATATCTCCAGTCCCTATTGTTATGTAGCACCTAGTAGTAGTGTCTCAAGAAATGCTGGTTGAACTATACAGAATATGTTAGTCTTAATCAATCATTCATTCAACAAATATCTATTATGCTATGCACCTATTATGACTGGTGCGAGTCTATGTGCTGAAGATACATTGATTGGTAAGAAATAACTAATCACTATCTTTATGGAACTTAAGTCTGGCAACTTATTTTTAATAAAGCCTTATAAGAATAGTGTCAATTTTACAAACAATTCTTAATTATATGATTTCCTATGAGTGGCAAACAAGCCATGAATTCAAAAATGTTTTATTCACGTAATGTTTTCAATCAAACCAAGTTAATAATAGTTATTTCAAAGGTGGCTTCCAAATCTTAAAAGGTTAGTTGTAGACTTTGGAGCTCCTTGTCTGCTGTTTTTAATGGCTTTCTGCCAAAAGTAGCTTAGCCTAATTGGGAAGGGATGTGTTCTTTTCTTGATAAGTGAATAACCCTCATGAATGATAATAGGAGTTATGTGTGAACATGAAGAAAAACTTGACTCTTAATACTGTGGATTGCATAACAGCTTTGCAGGGACTGCTTTTATGATTGATTGTCTCTCCCTAACGGGCTTCCATCTATCAATATGATTTGAGGAAAGGATTGCTTTTTTATCCTGGATAAGTCTCTCAAAACAAAGACCAGCTAATTATTTGAAAATTCCAAAACACACTTTAGGATAGTGTTACGGAATGAAAACACTTCCATTTGGATATCCCATAGGAGCTGCCATTCATTAATGTTTAAAACAGATGCTTCAGTGAGCAACATTTTTAATTAAATCCAAACCTGTTGTTATTATTCCAGAAAAATATTATTATTAGCACAAGTTCCAAATGGAACTCACAGCAACTTCTGGTTGGAGTTTGGAAGATATTTTAGTTTTAAAGGAATTTACTTAAAGTAGAAATCACTGAAGTTATCTAGATATATTTTCTTCGACTCAAGGCCATGATAGTTGTGAGAGTTAATTGCTTAGAATCATTGCTGCTTTGATAGAGTGACTGAGTAGCCCAGCTGTCCGGACAGGCCACATACTTCATCATAAAATGCTGGAATGTGCCCATGAAGTAGCTGTTTCTGCTTTTAAAAGAGGAGAAATGAAGAGGAAAAAAATGTCCTCAAATTTTATAAGATGGACTTACAAGATTGGCAGATGTGTCACTAATTACATAATTGCTTTCTTATGTGGTTCTAATAAAATTATTTGAAGCCTAAAAAAAGTCTAGCAGTGAATTGTTTAATTTAATACACAGTTATAACAAAAATAATTAGTATTTACTTTAAACTCTAAATTGTCAACAAAAAACTCAAGTAATTATTTTCATTGTGCTGGATAATGAAATAAATGTGTAATTAGTGACAGATGGGACTTTTAAAATTTAAAACATAGAAAAAAATCGTATCACCTGTTTTGGTTTTTTCCTTTACATGATTGAAATTAGAATTTTTGAAAGAGAATTAAAAAAATTAACTCTATGTATATTAATGCAATAATCTTTAAGCATGCTTCCCAGAGTCCTTCTTTAAAATGTCTGGGTTTAAAGACCAAAAATTGGTTTGAGCCATGTCATGCCAACTATTTCACACTGTTTTTAAGTTAATAACTTGAGGGCAAAGATCTCTTAGATCTTATAAGCACCATTTTATTTGAGGCCAAGTTTTAACAGTAGGATGAAATTTTAGGTTAAGTCACCAGAACTTATTTGTTTTGTACAATAATTTCTGCATTCTTTCCGATGCCTTTTTTTTTGTGCAGATTGAGGACACATATTTTTTTATAACCTATAAAATAGCCTGAATCATGGCTAAAATAGTCAATATAGTTTCATCCCATCAGTCTGTAAGTTGAGCACAGATTGCTATAGTTCTGTTGATGATGAGCTAGTAGTGAATATGAATACATATACACATCTCACCGGCACTTACTTGCAAGTTGCCACGTGTCATGATCGCCTTTCTGGTGTTAACTAGATTATGACCGGCTTTATCAAAATGATCCTATTTTCATTTTCTCTGTCTCTATTTAAGCCCTTCCTCTTGGCCATATAAATGCAGCTTACCTCAGTGCTTATTACCCCTAATTACGCCATAGCAATGATCATAATTAAATAAGTCCTGCTTTTTGATGAGTTTACTGTTATAGTTTTAGTCTTCTTATAAAGAAAGAAATGCGCTGTGAGACTTTACCCAAAAAGTGTAATTGGAAATACGAACTTCCACTGCTGAGCTGTGAATGCCTCATATTTCACTTATTTTGTATCTCTAAACCTAGGCATAGTGGTAAATTAGTAGGTGCTCAGTGAATGTTTATGGAATTGTATATTAGCCTATGCCATAGATCATGGAATAAGGAGTGTGTGGTCTTCACGTTAAAAAATGTAGATATGTGGGAAATTTCAGGTATTTGAAAGAATCCCAATGACCCAATAAGTAACATTTCTTTCCCCACCGAGTTTGGAATTAATTAGAAGAAACATACAGGAATCAGATAGATATCAAAATATTAATATCAGTTTTATATTTAAGAAGCACCATATAGAAGGTTACTTGTGTGGCTAAATGGATTTCCTAATGTTCTACAGTGGTAAAATAGACTCCAAAGTGCAATCTCCTTCTACAGGGACAGGCCTCTTCTTGCATGGGATTATTAATAACAGGCCAGCAGGTTCCTTCTCTGCAGGTGGTTGGATCCAGAAGACCCAGAAGACACCCAATGCCATGCAGGTTCAGTCTGTCTTATCAAATTCCTCTAACAGATAAATGAGTCCAATGTTCCTTCACTAAAAAATGAGGGTATGGAGAAAGATCAGGAGTAATGTATAAAAGAAGTGTCTTGACTTAGAAATCAGAATAATGGGAGATAAGAATTTCCCTCAATGTTCTCCAACTTTTTTTTTGTTTCCTACTAACAGGGATGTGGCTTCCCTATCAAAGTACTCAAACTATTAGGAGTCAGGAGTCAGGAAAATAGATATGAAATTCTATCTTTATTATTAACAAGAGCTAGCCAGCAGAACATGTTAGATTTGTGGTCTGCTAACATTCCCCTGAACCAAACTTTCTCCACTACTACAAACTCTCCCACAAGGGCAATACCTTACCATGTGGCAGGAGAAGAGATCAGAATGCACCCTCTCTGAAGTTAGATGAGGATTCAGAAGGTGCTGACTCTTTCCAGAGTCAAAATTCAGCAGAAAAAAATGAATCACTCCTCCTCTCTTAGCAAGAAGAGAGAGAATAAGTGGAAATTAGCCAGAAGTGTTATGCTAGTTTCCATTCTACCAGAAGAAAACACGAGGAGTCACATATAAGTGTTTATGGCAGGAGCCAAAGAAAAGTTTTAATCATGATCACAACTGGCTTGCAGAAAGATCACTCTGAAGAATGTATCCAGCCAGAACAGGCAGTATTGAAGGCTGGGAGATGAGCTAACACATAAATAACAATTGAAATCTCAGGATTGGATAGGAAGATGTGGAGAGAGTATTTGGAGAAAGAAGTGAGTAAAATAGAAGAGAGCAGAAGATGAATCCTCAGGAAATACAAATATTTACAGGACAGCTAGAGAAAGAGGAGCCCAAGGAAGCTGGAAAAAAGCAGCCAAGAGAGTTTCAAGAAAAACCCAGAAGAGAGTTGCATAAAAGAGGGAGTGGCCAAAAGTGTGCAATTTTCAATGGTCAAGGAAGATAAGGATTGGCAAGTCTCCCTGAGTTGAGCAACTGGGGAGGGAATTGGGAACATCTGTAAAAACAATGTCACCAAAATAATTGGATCAGAAGCCACATTGTCTTGTATTGAGAAGTGTGTAGGGGTTGAGGAAGTAGAGATAGTTTCTAGAAACTTGATTACAAATAAAAAAGAAAATGTGATAGAGAGATGGGAACTTCAAGCCTAACTGGCCACAATTCTAAGGTACATTCCCTTATGATTTAAATCATTAATTGAAGTGATTTTTGCAGTCTCCTTGACTTCTGTATCTCTCTCTCTGTTAGCTCCAAACTGTGGTGGAGTCAGGGAAGTGAAGAAGATAGTAATGTTAGCTATTAGGCACTTCCAAACTCCAACAAACGAAGAATGAACATGGATTGGAATAATTTGCATGTGGGAAGAAGCTGAGGAAGGAGAGGGTTTCAGCCTGAAGGCATCTATCTTTTCTTTGAAGTAAGAGACAAAATTAGCTACTAATGGAGCAGGAGAAAAGGAGGTAGGAGGCTAAAGAAAAGTGATAAAAATTCAGAAGACATTCTGTATAAAATGGGAACTAAGAATAAATAGAAGAATTTCTGATTATTGTAGAGTGTCTAATTAAAGTTAAAAAACACAAATATTAATTTTTAGTGGAACCAATGTACATAAATTGAGAAATGACTCTAAATTCAGTCATCTTTCCAAGAAGAAAATAATTTTGCAATTGAGACTCTTGGCTTCTAAAAAGCTAGTTTTTTTCCAGGTCTTTTACCATTATGAACATGCATTCTCAGTCTACTTCTCCTCTAATCCTTAATGTTGATGTGCCCTAAGGACTCAACATTGACCTTATTTTGTGCCTCTACATGTGTACATCTCATCCACTTTCATACTCAGCCTAAATGCAAACACCATTAAAACTGAAACCATGCTTTCTGGTCACACTGTTCAACACAAGCACCTAAAACTCAACAATTTAAATGACAAAGCTACCAAAGCTCTATTTTTCTCCAACTCAGTTACCCTGCCCTTATGTGTCTTCTGTATCCCTCATAGCTCAGAGTGCGAAGTACATCATGTTAGATGGCTTTTTAAGCCAGGACCAAAAATAAATAATAATGATTAGCAATGACTGCCAGCCATTCTAAAGCCAAATATAAATGATTCTCAGTTACATACTGGGCAGATGACCTATATCACTGCTCCCCTCGTAATTGCTGTGTTTGTCTAGATCTGCACGGTCCAATATGATAGGTCCTACCTACTAAATGCTATTGAGCACTTAAAGTGTGGCTTTGTAGACACTTAGAGATTTAATACTAAAAAATAATTTAAAAACATCTTATTAATAATTTTATACTGATTAAATGTTGAAATTGTAATATTTGAATGTATTGGGTTAATATATTATAAAAATTAATTTTATCTATTTCTTTGTACTTTTGAAATGTGGCTACTAGAAAATAGAAAATTATATGTATTGCTCATTCTATATTTCTATTGCACAGTGCTGGGCTAGATGTAGCCACTAATTCTGTAGTCATACATCCACTTTGCACCTTTTATTGAAATTACACTGGATATGTATGGTGCTTTTACATAACCCTTCATGTGAACCCTCTTCCCATATTAGGTGAATTTCTTGATAAATTGTTCTTAATTTGCAGTCTTGCTCCAGTGTAAGTGTAATCACCAGATACTTTCTCCTCTTCCTCTAGTTAGGGAATCAGTACTTGTTCTATGCTCAGCCAAGGGGATGCACATCCCCTAGATCTGGAACTGGGAGTTGGTGGGGCAAAGAAACAGGTGGTGGAGCGCAGGACAGCAGCATTAGTTTCCACCGTCCACCGCTCATGGTGGTGTAAGCTCAGGTGTCCCTCCCTCAGAAAGGCTGCTGCAGAACTCACTGGACTCATTCTTCTGCTTCTGGCTGTTAGTTTCTCTTCTTCCTGCTAGTTTTCTAAGCCTAATCTCCCAGATTTCTATTAGCTATCCAAAATGTGTTCCATCAATCCGACTTCTTGAAAAAATCCAGAATAGATTTCTAATCTCTGTCATAGAAAATGCTGACCTCTTCTGCTCACTATATTCTTGAATATGATTAAGAGATACCTGGAGCAAGAAGAAGGAAAGATGTTTCCAGTAAAAAAGATGTTCCCCGGAGAGCACTCAACACAAGACATGCCGCACTTTGTGTGAGGCACTACAGGAGGTTGGAATTAGCAGTGTAGCATGTAAGGTGACACATGCTGAAGTGGAGAAGCTGAAGCTGTCAGGGGTAGAATCACAGAGGATGTTGCGTGTCATGCTAGGAGGTTAATCTGCAGATGAAGATGAACCCCTGGGATATGTTAAGCATGAAAATGGCAAGGCCATATTTGCAATAAAGTTAGGTTGCTCCACCAGCCAGCAATGACTTGGCTGCAGGTAAAGAAAACCTGATGAATAGAAGTTTAAGCCTGAGGGGCACATATTGCATTCTTTAACAAGAAATCTAAATGCAGTCCATATCAGGTGCTACTGTGGATCAATGAAGCCAGCAAAACCCAGGCTCTTGGCATCTCCCTCTTCTTCATCTTCCTCTGTGTGCTGGCTGTTATCCTCAGGCTGATGCCTCATGATCATAGTCTAGTCACTCAATACACCCTACTTACCCCAAACATCTAAATTATGAAGGGAGGTAAAGGGACAAGCTGCTATTCCTAAGTTACTCTTTTATCAGAGAGTAAAGACATTTCCAAAACTCTTTAGCTGGTATTCCTGTATGCTTCATTGGAGATAATCATATCACCTAACCACTCATAGCTGAAAAGGAGGCTGAGGAAATGGACATCTGGCAAAAAGAAAAAAAAAAAAGCAAAAAATAAAACAAAAGAGAAAACACTACATAACAGTCAGAAAAAAGTGGTCCACTCAAAATGAGCAACTTAAAGAGAATTTAACAAAGAAACTGTTTACAAAGATTTGATTGAGATGTAGGGAAACCACAGGGATAAATCTTTCACTGAAGGCTGGTGGGAGCAGGGGGCTACCACCCTCACCCTTTCCTGAAGGAACAAGCAGAGGAAGAGGTTGTTGAAAATGGAGATGAGAGTTGTGTGGACAGGACCAACACGATAGAGCCAGTGCCCAGTGATTCCACAAGGAAGGAACAGAAAAAGAAAAATACCTCAGCCTTACTTGTCTCTTTTTATCTGACCACCAGCTCATTGGCTAAATCCAACTCAAAGTCAGGAGGCCATTGGTATTATCCATAGAAGTCAACCTCTTAGGGTGGAGAACAGCGTGAGAAAGTAGGAAGAATAGATTTGGGTAGGTAAATGACAGCTATCTAGCACAGCTTGACTTGCCTGGATTGATTTCACGATGGACAATTAGCTACGAGAACAAATTGAGATGCCTCAATGGAAGAAGGAAAATATCTGTGATGAAGGCAACCATATTTACTCTTGTGATAATTTGTAGATGGATTTAAGATGAGGAATTTATCACAACATTCCCTTGTAAGAGATGATGTGAGATAGTGACTGTTATTTGACATAATTTTCTAAGGTGTTTTCTATGTGACATTATAAACTTAATTATTTCTTGATTAGGATGTATCTTTACAACTTTAAAATGTTTCCTAGATTTAGAGAATTGAGTTACATTTCAGAGGAGTATATTTTGGTCTGTTTTAAATAAATTTTGTTCATTTTTATTTTACATAAATAAAATAAAAATTGACAATGCTTTGCATTGCAATAGACCCCGGTCAATCATATGGATTGTGTTAAGTAGTGGAGAGAAGAGCAAATTGGAAATAAAGTTAACTTAGTATTAGGACTAACTCAGGAATAATTTAGTTGTTTAACAAAGACAAGAGTCTAAACTATACTTTTGTCATCTGTAAGGCTGAGACATTGTATTGAATTCTGACCTTCTTGCTTACCTATATAGTTTTAGCTTCTAATTCAATACCTGCATATAGTTATGCCCATCTTCCTCCCACTCCCCAACCTTGAAATTTAACCACTAGTTTGTCCTACATTTCTAAAATTTTGTTATTTCAAAAATGTTATATAAATGGAATCATATAGTACATAATTTTGGGGACCGGCTTTTTTTCACTTAAGCATAATTCCCTGGAGATTCATTCAGCTTATTTTGTGTATCAATTTTTATTGTAGTGTTCCATGATACGTAGGCACCTTTTTCAGTTACATTACTCTTTAATCAGTTGTACTCTTTAACTAATTAAATGTACTGTATTGAGCATTTGTGAACCAATCGCTTAGGTGAATTATCAGACAGCGTCTACATCCTTACCATTCAAAGTGTGGTGGGCAGACCAGCAACCTCACCATCACACACAGCTTGTTCAAATGTGCAACCTCAGGTCTCACCTCAAACCTTTTAAATTAGAATATACATTTGAATAAGATGCTCAGATGATTGATACAGCAATAACATAGAGAAGCACTGATCAAAATAATACTGAGAACGTTAAACAAATGCAGAACTTACTTTAAGATAGTTCTCCTCCAGATTTTAAAGAAAAGTTGGGTCTCTACTGTGCCCCTTGGAAGCAATTTAACATATTTGCTTTGAGCTTTCAGACCATCATTCACTTTTTTAAAAAAGTTAACGGGATTAATTTCCCCGAAGTTTCATCAGACATGTTACCAGTCTGTATGAAAATATTCTCTCCTTTAGCCAATCTGGCAAATCCACTGGAGAAAACTGGAAACTGGCTTGTGGCCATTCTATGTGCCGAGTGGCACCATTTTCACTACAGAAAGCCCCATTGTCTAGAAATAATAGTGAGGTTTTGCCCACAGCAGAAATCTGCATTCAATCCCACTGTCCCAGGAGTGGAATTTTGCTTAGAGCCAAATTCTCAAGTCTTCTTAATTTTAGTGAAGATATGTGTTTTTGCAAGTGCAAATTCATGAAATTAATGTTGGACTTTTCCTAGCTTTCTTCTATCCAGTGTTTTATGACAGGAAGGACCTCTGAGTATTTTCTCAAAATAGTAAGTGCCAGCAAAGCTAAGCCAGGTTTGCTGTTAAGCTCACCACCCAAGTCTTTGTGAAAGGTTGGCTGGGAAACAGAAGGATATCACTGTGAATTTTGACAATCTTCCAGTGTGTTCCATTCAGGTGTAGTCAGTGGTCCAAAGGAACATTACCCTGGAGAGAGCCCTGCACCTGAATCCCGTGGGCCAGTGCGATCCCTCTGCTTTCTGGTCCTGTTAGTAATTTCTCCTAGCTTCTGCCTTTTTGTGTCAATTATAGACACGGCCTTCAAGATAAATAAAAGAGCCCAGGGAACTATGAAGACTGCCACATCATCTGATTTTATTTTTAAAGATTCCTATTAAAGATGTGTAAAGTGGCTTCACTGAATAAAATGCAAGTTGAAATGACTGCAAATACACCAAGTGGTATGTACCACTATTTCATTATTGCAAACAACAATTCGATTGAAAAAGTTACGTTGACTATTGTTTTAGTTGGAAGGATGTCTGTTTTTACATTCCCAGTTGTTAAATGTAGACAGTCAGAATTTCTAACAATAGTCACAGCATGTGGCTCTAACTGCGGCTTTCTTGCCTGAAGTAGGTGTTTTCAAAATAGTTGCAGTCCCAAAAGTAATTATCCTCTTGCTCACGGTGTTTAATGCTCTGATGCAATTTGTGCAGTCAAGATGTAGACCATGTCACTAAACCATGCTGTTTAAACTAGAAGTACGTTTTCAAAGTATGCATTGTTGGATGGGCAATGAGTTTGTAGTGAAGGAGAAATTATTTTTTCGTTTGTTTTGAAGATCTTTAGTTTGCCCCTTGGCTTATGGCAAATTTCTGCTACATTAAAGATATTTTATAAGTTTTTAAATGAGAGCCAACTAAAGCTGAACTATCATTTTTATCGTATAGTTATTAAGAAAATGCCCTTGTCAGGCTAAAAGGAAAAAAATTAGTTAAATGAATGAAATGAATAAAGTAAGTATTCTGGGATTAAGGAGCCATCTCTGCATAGTGTAAGATTTTCAATATGTAGATTTTGTATATCTAGGATTCATTTCCGTTGCTATTCTTTTCCCTGACTGCATCAAAAGCAATTTTTTTAAGGCACTGATGTTGGTGAAGGAAACCTCTTAATCTAGTTTTTGTGTGTTTGCTCACACCAATGACATATGCCCAAATTCTACAAAATCTATTTTGAGGTTCTTGGCTTTCTCCTAAATCACATCTGGAGAACCCACATGTTTCCTATGTGTATCCTCATACCATTTGTATCTTTTAAAAATTTAACTAGGACGGGCATAGTGGCTCATGCCTGTAATCCCAGCACTTTGGGAGGCTGAAGGGGGAGGATTGCTTCAGATCAGGTGTTCAAGACCAGCCTGGGCAACATAATAATACCTTTTCATTACAAAAAAAAAAAAAAAGAAAAGAAAAGAAAAGAAGTAGCTGTGTGTGGTTATAAAAAATAACATTTTTTCATAACAAAGGTTTTATTTCATTCTTGTTTCATTTTTTTTTGTTTATTTCAATTTCAACCTTCATACCTTTCTTTTCACTGACAATTTAAATACTGTTGATAGTAGTATCTGTTAGAGATCGGTCAGGAAAATGGGACCCAAGCCAAGTAGCCAAACTGAGAGACTATAACATGGAGATTAGTTATAAAGATGATGAAGAATCAAGCCGGGTGCAGTGGCTCATGTGTGTAATCCTAGCCCTCTGGGAGGCCGAGGCGGGTGGATTGCTCGAGGTCAGGAGTTCGAGACCAGCCTGAGCGAGACCCTGTCTCTACTAAACATAGAAATAAAAAAAAAAAATTATCTGGACAACTAAAAATATATAGAGAAAAAAATAGCCGGGCATGGTGGCGCGTGCCTGTAGTCCCAGCTACTCGGGAGGCTGAGGCAGAAGGATCGCTTAAGCCCAGGAGTTTGAGGTTGCTGTGAGCTAGGCTGACGCCATGGCACTCACTCTAGCCCGGGCAACAGAGTGAGACTCTGTATCAAAAAAAAAAAAAAAAAAAAAAGATGATGAAGAATCGATATGTCAAATAGCAGACAATGAAACAATCCAGATATTAATGTCTGCAAGCCAATAAAATTCCTAGATCTGAGGCAACAAAGGGAAAAGATGTGTTATGATTCTTAGTAGCATCTGGATCACCAAGTTGCAAATCTGTAAAGAGGGTTAGAGAAGAAATATTCTTTTCCATTTCCTTGCCTTCTAAATTCCAGTCTCTGTCTACCACTATCAAAACTGACAAGAAGCACTGGGAAAGGGAGCCTGGGAAATATAATTCTTGGGAGTCAGCCACCTCTTGTTAGAAGAAAGTCATAGGAAGGAACAGAGAGGGATCCGAGATTCAAAAGGCAGATGATTTCATTGGTTGCTGTCAGAGTTGATGTGCTTTAATTCTGGTCATAGTTTTGTTGGCTTTTATGCACATGTGCAGGTGTGAGAGCTATGCCTGCCCTATGGTAAGCTTTGTAAACATGGGTCAGAGGAGAATGGAGAACACTCAAGCTCAACCAAGGTGCTTAGGTTATATCTTGTGCCTGAAATGTGATGGACTTTGAAAGAAAATGTCCACTTAGTATTTCTGTGTATGAATAAAGAGTGTGATATCAAGAAAGGGTTGTCTACACAATGTCCAGAAAAGAATAATGGTAAGATTTTGTCAGTGGACCTCCAACACTGTCCAGAGAAAAGAACATATTGATTAAGTAAGTATTCGATCTGCAATATTTGGCATTCAAAATTGTCAGTCAATCTCACGTGTTTAATTATCATGAGATAGTTCCCCTGACTCTGGTCAATTCTGGATGGAATGACCAAGACTAAATATATGCTAGGATGCATTTGATATGCGGTAAAAAGTAGATTTGTTACGATCAGATGTACCTGGCTCTGTCACCTTTTCCTATTACTTATCAGTTGGAAACCTGGGCACAATTATTTAATCTGATCAAGCTTCAGCATCCACATCTGCAAAATAGAATAATTTATTTCTTGTAAGGATGCCTTGAACTACATGCGCACTAGATTAATGTCAGTTCTCATTGCCTCTTTGCCTGGTCTTTAGTGGAGATGGATGTGTAGGATTATAACTTTTGATGATAACAAAGAAAATAATCTTGACAATTCCTTAATGGCTATGCTCTGTCTTCACATAGCAAGCAAAGCATACAACTACTATTGTACTTCACTTACTATGTTGAGATTATGGAAGACATTGGTCATATTCACAGTTATACAGAGTCAAACATCCTTCTTATGTTTAAGAAATGTACATATCTGGGGAATCAGTGCTGCTGTCCTACAGAAATTAAAAGTGCCACATATTAGCTTACTCAGATTCCTTGGAAGTAATGTGCGGGTTCCACTTAGGCTCCACCGATTAGCTGTACTAGCTCAAGAGTTGCAGGGACCATGAGGAACTCTCTCAGCATTGTTGTTAGAAAACATTGCAAACTGTTGGGGTCACAGTGGCAGAAGAATAGTGGCAGAGTGACAGCAGCAGTCTACTGTGCAAGTATTCTTGAGGTTTCTGAGTAGAACCGCATTCTCTGTTTTTTTTTTTTTTTGAGACAGAGTCTCGCTCTGTTGCCTGGGCTAGAGTGAGTGCTGTGGCGTCAGCCTAGCTCACAGCAACCTCAAACTCCTGGGCTTAAGCGATCCTTCTGCCTCAGCCTCCCGAGTAGCTGGGACTACAGGCATGCACCACCATGCCTGGCTAATTTTTTCTATATATATATTTTAGTTGGCCAGATAATTTCTTCCTATTTTTAGTAGAGACGGGGTCTCGCTCTTGCTCAGGCTGATTTCGAACTCTTGAGCTCAAACAAGCCACCCGCTTTGGCCTCCCAGAGTGCTAGGATTACAGGCGTGAGCCACCGCGCCCGGCCTGCATTCTCTGGTTTTATGCACATGTACTGCATTATGCAAGAAAGGGCAAGGAGCAGTGATTACTGTTGGAGACGGTGGCAGTGGGGTCCTCACCAGACTAGTTAGGTCAGCTATGTGATTTGGGACATTATGCTTTCTTGTATGTCCTTAGCATTGATTTCTGACAATTCCTCGAGCAACCCATTATTGTTTTAATAAACTCCTATTTTTCACGAAAAAAAATCATAGTTGGTTTCAGTCACTTGCAGCTAAGAATGCTGGTTGATATAAAACAACATATTTATGTTTGTTTTCACACTTTACTGATCTTGCCGAATGTAGGGAACTGACTTCACTCATTCCTTTTCCATGCTCATTAAGTAGCCTTCTAGTATAATTTAACTTTTTTTGCAGATTTGCTTCCAGAAGGAAGCCGTATATTGAGCAGCTGACATAAGTGCTAAGCAGACTTGAATACTCATACTTCTCTTTGTAAATAATTCAGTGACATTCTGGGACTCTATCTGATGGCTGTCCTTAGCATCAGTTCCCAGAAGCCTATTTCTTTCAAATGGCACTGACAAAAATCACATTTCTGGGTCTACAAAACTGAGGTAGCCTTAGCCTATGAAATCACCACTCTGGAAGGTATCTCTTAAGTGGCCTGTAATAGTCTGGGAAAAAAAAAGATGGCAAAACTTTGTTAACCGTGTTGATAGTTTAGGCACATAACTGTACTGTGTCTTGTCTGAGATATATTAAACTAAACTTTTGATTCAGAAAAAAAAGTGGTCACCCAACCTATTTTAATAAAATTTCCAAATTAGGAAATCTCTAACTTGAGCAATACCATCTGTATCTGTTACATTTCTCATTATTTTTCACCCATTTTCCCACAAATATTTTTCTTTTCACTTTTACCACTCTTTGGCAGAAATAAAGCTGGATAGTTGCAAAGATAGGGATCTATTTATTTTTCAATTGCATAACAAAACACTACACTGTTGCAAACACTTGAACTGTTCCATTGCTTTGATTGTAGCAGGAGTTAGCTGCTAGTAGAATTTTAAAAAGAAGGGCAAAAAATAGGAAAGCAGCTATCGCCCCTACTCCAAAGTACTACATTAAAAAATAATAACGAATTTGTGTGAGTGTCCATCCGCATGTGGGTGTGTTAATCACAGAGGAAAGAAAGATAGATTACTTGAAATTACTCTTTTGGCCTGAAACTAATTTAAAAATTTTGAGTGGGACATGGGACTTTTTGTTTAGAATTACTAGTCAAAGAATTTTGTATGTTTATTTAAAATTATACAGATTATTTTAAGGTCACCAAAATTTTTTATCCACGTATCAACTTCCTCTAGTCCATGAAAAATTAATTATATATAAAGCACTTTATAGGTTGCAAAGAACTTTCTCGTGAATTTACTCATTTGAGCTTTGTGACAACCCCACGTAATAACTAAGTTTATTAGGCAGACCAAATAAGGTGCTAAAATGTTATAATTTTTCTTCCTAGCACTTTATTCTCATGGTGACCCAATGATATACAAAAGACTCATTATAGCACCCAATCACAGCTTTACATTTTTATCTATCCATTTGAAAGTATTTTTGAGGTTTCTGAGTAGAAATTGATTCCTTGGTTTTATGCACATCTACTGCAGCTTTCTCCCTTTGGAGGAAGATTTGAAATTATTTTCCACTTCCACTAAAATATGCCGTCACTAAATTTTATTAGAGTCTTGGGATATGGTTTCTGTTGCTTTATCTTCAAAGCTTTGTTCTTTTAATATGTTCCTAAGCAGAGAGCAGCTAACAATAGCCAGTACATCAGGCTCTTCTTAAATCACAAAGGAAAATTCTCTTCAGGTTTAATAAAAAGTGGATGATTTCTCTATTTTACTGTCAGGTGAGGAACTGAGGAAGTAGGAAATAGCTGAGGAATCATTAAGTAAGCTGGTAAAAAATGTGACATAATATCTTAAATTCAACAGGTACAGTTGCAAAAATAACATCTATTTCAATGTGTCTGTTATTTAGTTAATAAAATCTAGACACTTTAGTTATAAAATTATGTAATTACCTTCTTAGAATGTAAAGATGTGGGATAATAACTAATATATATTGAGAATCTCTTATAATTCGACACTGTGATAGGTGCTTTACACCTTTTATTAGAATTATTCCTCATTCCAACAATCATACTAAATACAAGAGGTGAGGAAACTGGAATGTTTAGCCACATGCCAAATGCTACACAGTTAGTGGCCATGTTATAAGAAGGAGCTAATGGCATTTAAAATGACACCTGGTCATTTTTCTGGTGTTTCTGACCAGGGGAGACTCCCTCATCCCACCAAGGGCCGTCTCCTAATTGAATAAATGCAAATAATTGTGGCATTTATGTCCACAACTCTGTAACATAGCCTGCTGAAATGGTATTTCAAGGGGCTAGTAGATAGAAGCCTAGAAATTAGCCCCTTATTTCATGATCTTGGGCGAAAACTATGATTTCTGTTCTGGCCTTTTCTCATCTGGTGAGACAGAAATCTTTTCCCTAAAAATGGGATTCTTTATGAAAAAAAATTATTCAGTCTTTGACAGGGATGTTAATTTATAAAAGGGAGCCAGATTTACTATTATTTGACTTTAGGAGATCTGGGATGGAAAATGATAAACCAACTAAGCTGATTTTAAACTAAATTTCAGTCATTGCAGCTTTGAAGATCTCAAGCCTTATAAAGCTGGTGAAAATGAAGCAAGGGTAGTAGACATATGAAACACCCCCACGAAATTCAGTTTGGAATGAAATTCATTTGGACATAGAACAAAGCAAAATTGAAGCTCTGGTATTAAAATATGAGAAATTCAAGAATTATATCTGTGAACAGGATTCTATTCATGTTCAGTAGAGAAGCATAATAATTTATAAAACTAAAGCCCAATATTTTTATTACGGATACATAGGAGACAATATTAAATAACCCTATGTGCTTTCTATAAAACAGTCTTATGCAATTAAAAAATATTTCCTGATGTAAATAACTTAAGTGAAGAGAGAACAACATTAAAATCACTAGCATTAAAAATATAAAGTTCTTATAAATCTATAAAGATCTGCTTCTGTGCGTCTGTATGTCATAGTTTCAAAATTCTTTTCAGTAATTTAAAATCTTAAAATCACATTATGTTAAATTAAGTAGTAGATGATCATAAAATGTCTGAGCGATTTTTAGGTAAGTTAAAACACTGAAATAATTATTGAACATAAGTTTAAGTTTATATACTTTTTTTTTTTTTTGAGACAGAGTCTTGCTCTGTTGCCCGGGCTAGAGGGAGTGCCGTGGCGTCAGCCCAGCTCACAGCAACCTCAGACTCCTGGGCTTAAGCGATCCTACTGCCTCAGCCTCCCGAGTTGCTGGGACTACAGGCATGCACCACCATGCCCGGCTAATTTTTTTTTTTATATATATATTTTAGTTGGCCAGATAATTTCTTTCTATTTTTAGTAGAGACCGGGTCTCGCTCTTGCTCAGGCTGGTCTCGAACTCCTGACCTCGAGCGATCCACCCGCCATGGCCTCCCAGAGTGCTAGGATTACAGGCATGAGCCACCGCGCCCGGCCTAAGTTTATATACTTTAACATGATATAAAAAGCTAAATATATTTAGACCTATTTCGGACTGATAACAGTTCAGAATTACTTTAACTTCCTAGGTTTTTCATTAAAAATAAGAGTTGCTAATAGTTAACATCATAATTAATATATTCAATTAAACTGGTAGATATACAATACAATTCTATATGCAAACTATATTTAAAAAGCAAGATTTGTTTTTTTTTTTTTTTTTTTAATTGAGACAGAGTCTCGGCTCTGTTGCCCGGGCTAGAGTGAGTGCCGTGGCGTCAGCCTAGCTCACAGCAACCTCAAACTCCTGGGCTCAAGCGATCCTACTGCCTCAGCCTCCTGAGTAGCTGGGACTACAGACATGCGCCACCATGCCCAGCTAATTTTTTTTTGTATATATTTTTTTTAGTTTGGCCAGATAATTTCTTTCTATTTTTAGTAGAGATGGGGTCTCGCTCTTGCTCAGGCTGGTCGCGCAAGATTTGTTTTTGATAAAGTTATAAAAAACATAGAAATGTAGTTTTTGTCAAATAAAAAGTAATTTTGCCTAATTTAAAGATTTTAAAATATGTTTCAAATTAAATAAATAAAAAATAGATAAAATTAAATGGAAACAAATGTTGGGAAATAAAAAGGTAAAATTTATAAAGGAGTTATAAAATTCTTACCTTATGCTCAAATTGATCAAGATTAAATAGATCTGTTTATAAGGTTTTATTGAAATTAGCTTTAGCATTAATAATATAATAATGTAAAGGTAAAGTTTGGTTTCTTTTAAACAAGATTTTCATGCAATACTAATAGATAAAAAATTTTGTTTACCTTTTGAGTAAACTTCAGGAAAAAAAATAACAAGGGAGGGAGGAGTGTCAGATTCAGTTTTCCCCAAGGTGTCTTTATTAGGGCTTATGTTTATTTGGGAAACTGAGTTTCCTCTCCATCAAAGAGTGAAAGTTTTGCTTTTTAAAATCTCTAAATTATCACTTTGGCTAAATACATGACCAGTATATTATGGTAACCTGTAACCCCATTTTAAACAAGTGTTTTAAACCTTTGGTATTTGGCAAACTTTCCAAAATCAAAATTCAAAACTCAGTCTTTTTAATGTCAAACGAACTTTTTAAATATTAGAACCACATAAAGTCCAAGAGAGACATATTAGGCTTGTTTGGTATGTGAAAAATATACAGGAAACATTGTCAAATATGAAATGTTGTTTAACTTTGTTTGGGTTACATTTGTACAAATATATTAGGAATATGTGTTCCAAAATGAAACTATTAAAATATGAAATTCCTAAAATGCTGATATATCTTGGTATATGTTATCAGTAGTAATTATGGTTATTATGTTAAATTATTATTTAACATACTTCTGTTAAAATTGTTGTATTATGTTAAATTATGTTAAATTGTTTTATACACTATAGTGAAAAATAATGTCACTCTGGTGCCCAAGAGAAGATTCTTCCTTCTGTTGTGAAGTACCTTGGTACTCCAAGGAACATACACAACACAGCAACATGGCCCACGTTTCTAGGTACTCCCAGAAATTAATGGGTGAGATTTTTTGTGAAGCTGGAAGCTTTACATTAACATGTAAGGAGAGGAGTGAGAGAAGTTACACGACTTCTATAACCCCCACCAATTTGGGAGGCTTGGGAACATACAAATTAATTAGAAAACTTTATATAGAATGCTATCTTTAAGGAGATTATCACTTACTAGGAGAAAACAAACATGAAAGCATAAGAATAAGTTCAAGGCGTCTTCTAATTGATAAAATTATGTTTAAATATTTGCCATTTATCACCAAATTGGAAGGCACATATTAGGTGGTTTGACTTAAAATGATATATGTGTGAAATTTATCTTTGGGAAACCTACAACATGTGCACTACAGAGGAGATGATCATTCTCAAGAGTTTTTGTAAGCACTGATTTGAGATGGAGCTGCTTCACAGATGGGCAAATTTTTTTACCTACGTGCAAGGGTGCATAATAGTAGAGATTCATTCATTTAAAAGTATTGGATATCCCAAACAATATTGGAGAGAACAGAAAAAAATAAAATATGAAAACCCTAAAATTTCTTATATACCAGAAGTTTCCAAATCTGGCTGTACATGAATCATGGCAAGAGCTCTTAAGAATGCAGATTCCCAGGCTGCACCATCAGATAATCTAAATCACATATCTTTCCAGCTTTAGGAATCATTAGCATAGACAGACAATACATGGGAAATCAGGGAAAGAAAAAATTAGTAGGGGTTGGAATTGTCAGATAATTCTCCCTTGAAGAGCTGAGACTTGGACATGGTATAACAGAAAGGGTGAGGTCTGAACCAGGGGTGAAATCCTAAACTATATGGAAAGGAAGATGCATTAGTACTAGGAGCTGTAAGAAACAAACCCCCAAATTACAGTGGCTTAAACCAATAGAAGTGTATTCTTCCTTTAAGTAACAATACACTGAAGTTTTTGCTGGTTGGCTGACAGTTCGTCACATGGTAGTTCAGAGGGTTCCAGGGCCATCCATATTTTAATTCTGTCATCTTTTATATACATTTGAGGAATGGAAGGTCCTTGCTTCTTAAAACCCCTGACCTGGAAGAGATTCGTATTACATCTGCACATATTCCATTGGTAAAAACGAGTGGCATGACCACCCCTAGATGCAAGCTGAGGTCAGGGAGGGCACAGGAGGCTATACATTATAGTTCCTGTCTGGACAGGTGCCACTTAGTAACATGTCAGCATTGTATAGATTTGGGTGTACAGCAAATCACTTCTGTAACAGTGGGCAACATATTCTGAATATAAATGAATTCTCTTAGTGTTATTCAGCTACAGATATTAACCTTAGTTATGTGCATTTTATATGTTTGTGTTAATCTATGTTTCTGCATGACTACTTCTCCTTTTCTACTTTCCTTAGCGGCATGAGCTGAAATGTATAATATAAACATCCTTTGTTTTTTTTATTTTAGGACATTATGGGGGTACAAACGTTTTGGTTACATGTTATACACATCCTTTGACTTCATCAGAACCAAGGTTTGAATTCAAGTGTGTGAAGATGACTCCTGAAAGTAATTACCCAATAGGCACACTCTTGTCCTGGTTCATTGCGTCTCCACAGGAGGGACTGAACCTCTAAAGTAAAAAGCAGCAGCGGCCTGAGCACATTTGATTTTTTGTTTTTAATTGTTATTTTTCCATAATAAATAGAACAAGATAACAGAACCAGAAGGAATTCAGCTAAGGAAACATGCAGTGTTATATGACCCATTTTCATGACAATGGCCAAATGAGCGTCCTTCCAAAAGGAAAAGACCTAGAATGCCAAAGGAAAGAGGGCATAAAACCGGGAGTTCAAGCCCCCTTAAGATATAAATTTTGTAAGATAAGTAGGTGTGTGAAGAAGCTAAAAGTAATTTTATTTCTTTTGTTACACATTTGATTTGTGTTAAGAACAATCAGTACTCACACATAATTAAAGCAGTTCTGACATTTTGGTGTGTTTGATTGTTGGGCTATGCACAGAATGTTCCTACTGTCTTTGTTAATGTATTTTGAATAAAGATGGGTTTTACATTCATTCTGACCTTGTGATACTACCTTGAGCTGCACACTACTATATAAAAAGATAAAGAAACTTTACAATGATCAGTCTTGGCTATTAATGAAAAATGGCTTATTGTCAAAAGGATAATTCATTTTGCACTACTCTAAATTGAGTGACAGTTTATCCTGTTAAAATTATTTTTGTAGGGGCAATGTGGCCTCAGGAAAAATCTGTTATCTTGTGATTCTTGTGGATAGGAGCATATTATTCATGATTTAAAAATATTTTGGGGAAATAAAATTAGTGGCATTTGTCAATATTAATCTAATCCTCCTTTTTTTGCACTCTGTAAGGAAGAGAAACATGGATATGTGATTTTAAGAAAAAGAACATTTAATTAATTTTAAAAAAGACATATTTGTCTTTGGAATATATTACATATTTTTCTTCCAAGAATATTTCCTGTACTATGCATGTTTTGTTCAGGATTAAATTAAAGTAACAGTTAACTATTCTTCTATTCATAGCATAACAATTGGGCAACTTCGATTACAACCTTCAGAATATGGCTAAGAAATGAGTGGCCAACACTGATGTCATAAAGTCTAAATAGGAAGTTCAGGTATTTCTTCATTGGAGATTATCACAGGCCCTTAATCAAGGTTTGTTTATCTAATTTATCAATAGTTGTAGCTATTGCAAAGTGGAGGAAGTTGATTAGACAGAGCAAAGAGACTTCAAAAAAATTTGCAGAATCACAAAGGTACACCCTGACCCTAGAAAGTTCAATCTTTGTTTATTCAACAAATAGTTACTGATTGAGCACTGTCACAAGCTTGGTGTCTAGAACAGGGAACAAGAAAGAGATGGTTACCTGCCTTTGTGAAACTTCATTTAAAGGGAAGAGAAACAATAAACAAGTAAACAAATAAGCATGTAAACCCAGTGGAAATAATTGCTATAAAAAATCAGGGAAAAGGGTTATATAGTCACTAGAGGAAAATTATTTTGTATAAAGTCATAAAGAAATGCATTCTTCAAAAGCAGTATTTGGGCAGGGACAATGCTATATGATTATCTTAAGGAAGATCCTTGCAGAAAGAAAAACCAACCAGAGCTAAGTCATCAGTGATGTTCCTTCCATGACAAATGGAGATGGGAAGTTATCAAGGCTTCCGTAGCAGTATCCCAAAGGTCTGAGATATTGTGTCCTTTGCCATGGTTGCAACGCATATACGTGAGGAGCAGTTATAACTTCAACATCCTAGGAAGTCTCAGGACAGACCAGATAGTTCCACATAAAGCCAGACAAAGACTGAGAAGTCACAATACAAAATCAAATACAAGAGGGACCATGGTGAACTAGTAACACACTAAATTCAGTCTTCACCAAAGAGAATACATCACCTTTGCTTATGTGTAAATGCTTTTTAAAAAAGGAGATGCTGCCTTTGTCTTAGAGGTACTTGGAATTAGGACAGGACCATGGTGAGCTAGTAACACACTAAATTCGGTCCTCACCGAAGAGAATACATCACCTTTGCGTATGTGTAAATGGGTTTTAAAAAAGGAGATGTTGCCTTTGTCTTAGAGGTACTTGGAATTAGGACAATGGGCCCTAAGAAAAGCCCTATAAATCATCCAACAATTGTTCCTAAAGACCCTGAATCATCAAAGAAAATAAATAAATCAGATTGAGTGTGTACTGTTCTAAAAGGTAGGGAACTTGACAATCCATTTTATTACAATTACATCCTCTGTACAATGATCATTTTCCTGAGAGGTCTCAATTCCCTGGGAGCTCTGACACAGCTATTTATGTTCCCTGAACATTTTGGTGGTGAGAGTGGGAAGGGTAGAGAGGAGTCTGTTGAAAGTGAACTAGAAAAAATATTTTTTTTTCATCATTAACTGAAGACCATACTTTACTATGATTTCCTTGGTTTTTACCTAATATCTTTTTTCTGTTTCAGGATTCTAAGCAGGTTACCACATCCCATTTATTTGTCATGGCTTCTTAGATACCTCTTGGCTAGGACTGTTACTCAGACTTTCCTTGTTTTTGATGATGTTTACAGTTTTGAGGAGTCAAGAATTTTACAGGACACCCTCTATTAGAATCTATCTGATGTTTTTGTTATGATAAGCCTGGAGTTATAGGATTTGGAGAGGAAAATCACAGAGGTAAGGTGCCATTTTCATCATATCATGTCAAAGATACATACTATCACATGGCTTATCACTGCTGATGTTATTCTTGATCACCTAGCTGAGACTGTCAGATTTCTCCACTGCAAAGTTATCCTTTTTCTCCCTTTCAATAGTTTATGCTTTGGAAAGAAGTCACTATGTTCATCCACACTTAAGGAGTAATCTTAAATGAGGTCATGTTCCCCTTTAAAGGAGGTCATGTTCCACCTCCTTAAGGGTGGTGTGTCCACATAAATTATTTGGAATATTTCTACAAGAGATATTTGTCTATTCTCTCTCTTATTTATTTAATAATTTATTCATATTAGTATACATTTATAGGCATTTATTTTATACTTTGAGTTATAATCCCATTTTATTTATAATTTTTCTCAAATTTTCCAGGTTTAACCATTGGGAACTCTTCCATAAGGCTCCCACGTCCCATTGACATAGCTCTTGCAGTGGAAAAAACATTATTTGCAGCACTTCTTTAGTTGCTGGTAGTAAAGAATGCTCCAAGCTTATTTTGCGTATCTCTTGTCTCAGTCCTAGAAGCAGCTATTTCTCCAAGGAGCCCTCATTCCTTTTGTATTAGAAACCAAGACCTGAGCAATAGGGATGCTCCTTATTACTAAGTTGTTCTTGATATGAGACCTTCTCAGCTGACAGAGCAAGGAAATATATTAAGCTGTGTATATGTACATATTTATCACTATTTCTATATTTAGCCATCTGTATTTGAGTTAAGCTAAATATGTGTTCATACTGATGCCTCCAACTCTAATCCATTACCAAATGGATCATTTTAGCCTCTTGTCCTTGCATGCCTGTAACTTCCTACTGCAACAGTGAGAAACTGGGCTCCCGACATTCACCATCCACTGAATGTTTTAGTTCCAGTGTATACATACCCTGTTCTCAGAATTTTTAACCCATACCCCATTGGGACACAACTTTATCAACTAGAGTGAAGTGATTAGTGAATATACAGTTCCTTTTGCCTTTGATCTTATGCATTCCACTCATTTCTAAAGTCATTTAGGTCAGGATATTTTCCTATCACTGCCTTCAGTAAAGGCATTTCATACATTTATAATATAGTTAAATTATTTTGTAACATTCTGCCTTACATTCTTGAATCCCCTGATCTCCCTAAATGATATTTATAAATTTGCATGCATCAAGGTTCACTATTTGTACTTTAAAGTTCTATAGGTTTTGATAAATGAATGCAATAGCATATGGAACGGTTTCACTGCTCTAAAAAAATCCCTTGTGCTTCTTCACCTGACGTTCAACTCTCTCCCCACTTGCTGAATGTCTGGCAACCACTAATCTTTGTACTGTATTTATAATTTTGTCTTTTTCAGAATCACGTAGAATCAGTTTTGTAGAATCATACAATATGTAGCCTCTTCAGGCTAGCTTCTTTTTAAGCAATATAGATTTAAGATATATCTATATATTTTAGTGGCTTGATAGTGCATTTCTTTCTTAATCACAGAATAATATTTCGTTGTCAGGTTATATAGTTTGTTTACTCATTTACCTATTCAAGGACATCTTGGTTGTCCAGGTTTTGGTAATTATGAATAAAGCTGCTCTAAACATTCATGTGCAGGTTTTTGAATTTGAGGTTGCAGTGAGCTATGATGATGCCACTGCACTCTAGCTGGGGTGACAGAGTGACACTCTATCTCAGAAAAAAAAAAGAAAAAAAATTAAATTTGCTCTTCTACTTCTACTTTCCTATGGTGAAATCTTAGGTTATTGATTTCATATCTTTCTCTTTTTCTAATATATACATTTAATACTATACATTTCACTTGTTACTGTTTTTGTTGCATCCTACAAATTTTGATGTTATATTTTCATTTTAATTTAGTTTAACATATTTTTAAATATCTCATGGGGCTTCTTTTTTGACTCATGGGCTACTTATAAATGTGTTGATTAATTTCCAAATATTTGGGAATTTTCTAGCTTTCTGTTATTGACTTCATGTTTAAATTCATTGTGGTCTAAGAACATAGTTTGTATGATTTCTAATCTTTTAAGCTGCTCGAAGTGTGGTTTATGGCCCAAAATATGGTCTGTATTGGTGAATGTTCCATTTAAGTATAAGGAGAAAGTATATTCTGCTGATTTTGAATGGAGTATTTGATAATTGTCAAATAAATCAAGTTGGTTGATAGTGCTGTTCAGATCATCCATATCCTTATAGATTTTTTGCCTCCTTGATTTATCAGTTACTAATGGAGATGCTGAAGTCTCCAACTATAATAGTAGATATCTTTATTTCTCCCTTCAGCACTGTTTCTGCCTCAACTATTTGGACACTCTTTGTTAGGTGCATACACACTTATTGTTGTTATGTCTTCTTGGAGAATTGACCCTTGATCATTACATAATGCCCTTCTTTATCTCTGATCATATTCCTTCTTCTGAAATATTTTTCAAAAATTGATATGGCTACTGCAGCTTTCTTGTTATTTATATAACATGCATCCTTCTACTTGTTATCTGTTTGAGTCATTGTATTTAATGTAGATTTCTTATAGACTTGTATAGTGGGTCTTCTTTTTTTAATTCACTCCAACAATCTCTTTCTTTTAATTGACATATTTAGACTATTCACACTTAAAGTAATTATTGATATAATTTAATTAATTTTTGCCATATTAATAATTGCTTTTTTCTGTTTGTTGCATATTTTCTTTTATCCCCATTTTTCTGACCTGTCTTGATTTTAATGAAGCATTTTATATAATTCCATTTATCTCCTCTCTTGGTATGTCAGTTATACTTTTTTTAAAAAAAAATAGCTACCCTATCATTTACAGTATACATTTTTAACTAACCTAAATCTACCTTCAAATAACACACTGTTTTGTGTATATTGCATAACCTTATACCAGAATATTTCTTATTTCTGCTTCTGTCCTTATGACATTGCTGCAATCATTTTACTTACTCATATGTTAAAATTATGCAATACATTGCTACTTATTGTTACCTAAAATGAAGATATATTTTAGACCAATTAAGAATAAACAAAATAAAGGACTTTATTTTACATTTATTTATTTCTTCCTTGACAATTTCTTTTTTCTTTTTCTTTTTAAGGTAGAGCCAAGTTTCTAATGTATGTCATTTTCCTTATCCCTGAAGAACTTTTAACATTTTGCAGGACAGGCTTACAGACAAAAATATTTCTCAGTTTTGATTGTCTGAGAAAGTATTTATTTCTCCTTCACTTTTGAGGGATTTTTTACTAATTATAGAATTCTAGGTTGTTGGATTTTGTTTTTGTTCTTCAATACTTAAAATATTTCACTTCACTCCCTTCTTGCTTGCATTGTTTCTGAAGGGAAGTCATCTGTAATTCTGATCCTTTTTCTTCTTTAGGCACATTTTTATCCCTGTGACTTTTTTCAATATTTTCACTTTGTCTGTGGTTTTCTGCAATTTGAATATGACATGCCTAAATGTAGATTTTTTTTTTGGTATTTATCCTGCTTAATATTATCTGATATTTCTGAGCTGTGTTTGGTGTCTGTCATTAATTTTGGAAAGTTATCAGCCATTATTACTTCAAATATTTCTTCTGCTCCAATCTCTTTCTCTTCTCTTTTCGGTATTCCAATTACACAAATGTTATGCTTTTTGATATGGTCCCACAGGTCTTGTACATTTTGTTATGGCTTTTTTTTTTTTTTTTTTTGAGACAGAGTCTCACTCTGTCACCTGGGCTAGAGTGCCATGGTGTCAGCCTAGCTCACAGCAACCTCAAACTTCTGGGTTCAAGCAATCTTCCTACCTCAGTCTCCTGAGTAGCTGGGACTACAGGCATGTGCCACCATGCCTGGCTAATGTTTTCTATATTTTCAGTAGAGACAGGGTCTCGCTGTTGCTCAGGATGGTCTCGAACTCCTGACCTCAAGCGATCCTCTTGCCCCAGCCTCCCAGAGTGCCAGGATTACATGTGTGAGCCACCACACCCAGCCAGCTTTTTTTTTTTTTTTTTTTTTTTTATTGTTCATCCTTTTTTCTTGTTGCATTTTAGTTTGGGAAATTTCCATTGACCTATTCATGCTTACTAGTTCTTTCCTCAGCTGTGTCTAGTCTACTAATAAGCCCATGGAAGACATTATTTCTGTTACAATGTTTTTGATTTCTAGCAATTTCTTTTGATTTTGTCTCTCTGGTTACAATGCCTTGCATGTTGTCTACTTTTTCCAAATGTTCTTGCATGTTGTCTACTTTTTCGACTAGAACTATTAACATATTAGTCATATTTATTATATATTCCCTTTCTGGTGATCCAACTGCTATGTCATATTTGAGTCTGATATTTTGTCTCTTCAGACTGTGTTCTTATTTTTTCCTTATCTTTTGTAATGTCTAATAATTTTTTGTTGAAAGCTGAACTCATATAGATAATAGGAACTTAGGTGAATTGGACTTCAGTGTGATGATTTATGTTAATCTGCCTAAAAGTTGGGCTGTGTTTCGTGTTTGCTGTAACAATATACACCAGAGGTTTCAAAATTCTCTAATGTCTTTGTTTTTGTCATCTCTTGACTTTGGGCTTCCCTAAATACTCCTCTTCACAGTGAATCTATGTCTTTAAGCTCTTTCAGCTGTAATCCATCGCTATTATACTAGATCTCTGTTGGTGTGGTGACAAAGTTTGGGTAAGGGACAGCGTTCTATAATTTTACTATGAAATGTAGTTTTTTAGTAGGCCTGTGTCTAGGGCCCAGAAATTTCACAGTGATATGGCATTCCCTGCCTTTTCTTTTCTTTCTGTGGCTGTAGAATTCCTAGTATTTTCTGGACTCACTGACTTTTTTTTTTTTAAACTGTGTTTATGCCCCTCCTTCTATCTTGGGTGAAACAGGAAAGAGGGAGGAGATGAGTGGATGGTGTCCTGACCCCTCCAAGTGAAATAAGGCTCTGGTGAAGTCTTCCACTGGAAAGGAGGCCTTTGTTACACAGAAGGTTCTGGGTGTACTTCACAAAGATTATGTTTCCTGTCAGAGATAAAGCTCATAAAAATGGGTTCCTCTCATCCCCCAAGAGTTTCTCACTCTTGTGTTAGTTCACACTCAACCTCTAGCAATTCATCAAAATTGCAATTTAAGTGTTTGTACCAGTTTATGGCCCTAGCAGCTTCTGGTCAATGTAAGCAAATCTGAGCTGTGACTCTCAGAGTAAACCTGTCATTCCAGAGTTTGAGGTGGCAATTTGCTCTGTAACTTTGGTTCTCTTTTGGGTCCAAGGAAGATCATTGATTTTTCATTTTGTCCAGCTTTTTCTTGTTGTAAAAATGGGAGTGGTGAATTCCAAGTTTTTTATGTGGCAGAGCTAAAAACCAAAGTTCCCTGAACTAAAATATTTTAAAAAGGAATAGAAGTTCAAATGGGTGGCCTGATCTTCAACATGGATAATCCACACATGAAAAAATCAGAAATTGGTTTCCTTCTAAAATGCATTTAGTCTCAAATCATCCTATTTCATTTTCTTTGTAATAGTTATTACAACTTGTATTGCTAGTTGGTTCTGTTATTTTTTCATTGCCTTACTCCATCAGCATGTAAGTATTAATATATAAGAACAGAGGCCATATCTGTCTATTTCTTCCCTCAATCCTTAGTGCCTAGATCAGGAGCTCAGTATACATTAAATTATAAATGTGAACATTATTTCATGGTGACATACTATAATTACCAATGTGACTGCTATTCTAAATATAAAAGAAAATGAAAAACTCCATGGAACATATTCTCTTTGATCATTTTTTTTCTGAAAATTAAATTAAGAAGTCTTTTCGTTTTAAAAATATTTTTAAACACCATATTTAAAATGGAAGCCTGAATCAATAAATATTTCTAATTTACTAAAAAAGGTAAAATGTACTGATTGAATGAACCGTTAACTTATTGTGTTACTGTATACAAAAGAATGACTTGTGATTTTGCTAGTTGTTCTTACTTATAACTTACATATTAACTTAGTATTTTGATTACTGTCAATTGCAATCTGAAATAACTTTGATATTTAAATATTGTGCTGTCTTCCTCCAGTCTTCCTTCATGTAAGCTCCATGAGGCCAGAATTTATCTGTTTTAACCTGCTCTTTATCCTCAACCATATAAAATGATAATCTCTCAATAAATATTGGTTGAATGAATGAATGAATAAATCTGAAAATGAAATAATGACTTATGTAACTGAGGTAAGCATAGAAATAGTTTGACATGTTCACTGAATGTTTTTCACTTATATACAGATATTTTGACATCATGTGGAAACACCACTGCCAGCAACTTACAAGATCGCTTATTTTCAAGTGAAGTAAATGTTGTTCCTTAACAGGCTTAAGGAACAGTATTGGTTTTGGATAAGCATGCCCAAAGGAATACATTTTAACCTTGCAATTTAAGACTGTGGACATAAAGAGAACTTTCCTCTGTATATCTTTTTTGTGTGTAGTCATATTTAAAAACAGCTTATTTAATATGGTGCGAACAATATTTAAGCCATGTGTACTAAATTTATCAAACCAAGAACATATTTAGCGATGTAAGGTGATTAACATTAAGGTCATTTGAAGGAAATATTTATCTGAGCAAGGTTTCTAGTAAGTCTCATTTTCTTCTGTTGCATCCAGATACACTTGTTTTAGGTGGTAGAGGAAATTATCTTCTCTTTAACAAACCTCAGGTCTTCCTGTTTAAAGTGATTTGCAATACATGCTTTAATATCAAATTCAGGAAGGAAAACATATTTTTTGATTAAAAGGGACAAAGAAAAATATACTGTGCATTCAAATAGCTGACTGATCTTTGTGGAAAAATACACAGTGAAACTGGTAGATCATATGGACAGACAGTCACTTAATTCATTTATTTGTTATTCATCTGCCAGAATGCACATTTGAGTGTTAAGCTTTAAAGTCACTGAAAACTCTACCCAACTTTTAAAAAATGACTTAGCAGATTACATTATATGAATCTACACATACTATTGTACCCAATTGTAAGCATTTGATCTACGTAGCTCTTTTCACATACCTTACTTATTGTTGCATTTAACCCGAACAGATTCAATTGATATTATTTCAAAATTGGTTTTGAAAGATTAGAAATTTCAACTTTACTGTTTTCTTACACTCATATGAAAAGATCCTCAGTGACAGAAATCTGTGACCTATTGAGATAGAAAATATGCAACACGAATGAGTTTTCTTAGTAACTGCATATTGACGAGACATTCTCTATATGATGAAAAGGATTTTCTTTTCTCCAGTATATTTTCTTGAGAGCAGCATCAGATGCTGACACACCGTATGTTTCTGGGTCGTAGCAATTTTTTTTTAATCCTTTAGTGTGTTCCTCCTTGAGGTGAAAGCCACCATCTCACTCAAGCCTATTATACAAATTATAAGCCTTTGTTCTTTTCATGTTTCATTGGTAGACATTAAAATGGACACTGTGAACCTATTGGAGGTGGAAGTAATGGAGTGAAATTACTCACACCATTACTTTAAATTGAAATGCAGGCAGTTCATCTGCCTAGAAGTCATGAGACTCTTTTACCTTGAAGATTAAAATACTGAATATCCAACTTCAAACAACAACAACAACAAAAACCCAGTACATTTTAAAGCAGCTTTATTTTTTTCTCAGAAGCTGTACCTGTATAATAATTTTTGAGAATCCCTTATATTTACAGTCTCTAATTAGAGCCTCTGTCAGGAAAACTAACATTTTGAAACAAAAATCATATCCTTATGGAACAGAAGTTATATATTTTTTAAATTTTCATCTGTTACTAGAAATTAATTTTAGACTCAGTATTAAAGGGAAGATTGGTATGCGTCATTAGTTAAACACTAGTGATCCAACATTAGGGGAGAAAATTTGAGCTAATCAATTTCCTACCATCAAACTAATTGTGTTTAAAGAAAGCTCATGGTCCGACATAGGTGAATATTTCAAAAGACAATTTCTTAATAATACCAACTTTTTTTGTCTGCCTCAGTGTGAGAGGATGTTAGAAGAAAATATGGCATTTTATAACACAAGCTATTTTAAAACAGATGGGTTGTGTCAATCTCCAAGACAGTTTCTGCACTTGTTCCTATAGAAATCATAAATGTGCCAGGAGCTATGGGGGTGTCACACTAGCAGGATATAATAGAAGTTGGGGCATTTGTCATTTTCTGAGACTATAATAATAGTAATAATCGTGTTTCGTAAGCTCTTGCCTACTAATGAAATGTGCAGAATTGATAGTTAGCTCTTGGGTCTTTTTGAGTGTGTGCTTTTGAAATTACTGTCCACTGACAGAATCACAAAAATATGCCCCAACACCTTAGTTTTACATATGGGGGAAACTGAGGCTCAACCGATGACTTTACTTCCTATTTCACTAAGAAACTAAAAGAAGTAACAAAGGGGACCCTTCATAAATTCCTCCACCACATAATTCTACCTACCAGCCTTGCACCCCCAATCTGGCCTTGCTATGTGCACCACAAGTGAACTATCTATACTCTGACCTAAACCCAGTCATTCCACACACCTGAGGTATGTCCTGCCTCATCCGCTCTTGCCTACTCAGGGGGAGCATGGCAGAAATTCTCACCGTCCTTTCTGGTATCATTAATCTTTGCTCCTTACTGGTTTATTTCATCAGTATACAAACATGTTGTTATTTCTCCAGCCTTAAAAAATGAAGTAAAAGAAGGCTCTTCTTCAGTGTACTCTCTTTACTTATCTTTTAGATCACCATATGCTCTTAGTTTTCTTTCTCCATTGCTCATTGCTTTATTACAATCTCTTTTGCTAGATCATTGTCTGATTCCCTGAACACTTAAATGTTGGAGACCTGCAAGGCTTGGACATTGGTTCTCTCCTCTCCTGCATTCATGCTCTGGTACTCTCATCTGGTATTATAGCTTTAAAGATCATGTATATGGTGACAACTCCCAAATTTATACCTCCTGGCTGCTATATTTCAATGTAAATATAGTCTCACATACTCAATTTCCTACCCGTCATCTCCAACTGGATGTCTAAGAAATATCCCCAAATGCAACAACTCATTTTTTTCCCAATAGCTGTTCCACTACAGTCTTACCTTTCTCAATAGATGACAACTTTATTCTTCCAGACACTCAGGACCAGAAATTAAAATAGTTTTTGCATCTTTTATTTCTTTCACATGCTACATACAATCAATCAGGAAATTCTGTGGTTTCACTATCAAAATATGTCAGAATCCAACCATGTCTCATAATTTCACCATTGCTACCTTGGTCCATGTCCACTGTCTCTCACCTAGACCACTGCAATTACTTGCTAACAGGTTGTGCCAGGTTTAGGGACTTTCTCCCACAGAAGCTATTTTCAATACAGCATCCAGAGTGGTTCTTTAGACATGTGCAGATCATGTCATTTCTCTACTAAAAATTCTTCAGTAACATTCCATTTTTCAAAGTATACGTAATCAAATGTCCATGTACATAAGTAAATATATGATTAAATTATAAAACAGTATATGCAAAAGTCCAAGGTATTCTAGAAGGGCATGGGTAATCATCTAACTGAGTTTTGGAGGAACATTGTGCTTTTCTCAGAAAAAATGTACCATCTACTCTGTGAATTGGGAGACGAATAGGTGTTATCCCATAGACTTGAGGGTAAGATGGAAGGCTGAGAAATGAGTATATGCAGACACTCAACATTTTGAACTTGTACTATGTGTCAAGTACTGTTTCGGGTATAAATTGTTTACATATATTTATTTAATATTCTCAGCAAATATTTCAAGTAAATAATGTTACTATCCTTATTTTATATATGACCCTAGCTGCTGGCAGAAAAAGGATGCAGATTTACACAGCCACCCTTCAGGACTCAGGCACCAAACTACTGTAGTTAGAGAAGTTAGTAAGACCTAGATACTACAGAGACTCAACGTCCAAGTTAAAGAGATTAGATTTTGTCCTGAGAATCATAGGGGACATTTTTTCTATTTTGGATTGAATAGTAAATTAAGAAAATGAACTGAACAAAAAGGCATTTCATAGTACTATTGTCAGTTTAATAAACTACCTAGTTCTCATAAATTCCAACTCCTTGGCCTCATTTCAAGACAATTTTCTCTTTCCCCACATCTCCCACCCTTACATCTTACCTAACCTATCTATTGACCATTCTGAGGATACTATTCCCAGAAACGTGTGTCCACACACAAAAACCTGCATACGTTTTCGCAGTTTTCACAGCCAGGTTAAGAACTTATAACTAAACACCCACAACAACCTATTATTTCCAGACCCACCAGGTTAAGTCTTTGTCTATTTTCTCTTCCTGAGAAAGACCAATTCTCTTCTCTATATAGGAACCAATCATCAATCACTTAGTGTTCAGTGTATCTTAAATCTGGAAACATCAACTGTAAATCTCACTTTCCTTGCCAAATTGGTGTAGATGAGAAAGCAATTTGTTATCAGGATAGGCTGTACTATGCTACACTAACAAATCTCTATAGCTAAGGAGGAGACGGGTAAATTCATACCCAACGGGTATAATGCACGCTATCCTGGTGATGGGCACAAATACAACTTTGGCTCAAACTGCACAAAAGAAAATCATGTAACTGAAATGTTTGTACCCCCGTAATGTTTTGAAATAAAAAAAATCTCTAATCTTAGGGCTATACACATCAAGGGTAAACTCTTTTCCTTTTTATGAAAAGACCACTGTGGTCAGGTTTGATGACTCTGATGATCAGACTACTATCTCAGTGTGCTGAAATCTCAACTCAAGACTTCCAGTTTGCAATTACAGGGAAAGAAAGAGACAAAAAATGCACCTCCAACTCAAAAATGCTTCTGCTTGAACTTAGAACACATCACTTCTGCTTTCACTGCACTGGCCAGGTGTTTAGGAAATATACACGGCAGTCAATAGTTCTTCCACGAGTCACAATTAGAAAATGAATTAGTGATTCGTTAATCTCTTTTCTAACTCTTACCTCACTATATGATAGTTATCTGTTAACATATGTGTTTCTTCATTAAAACTCTGAGCTCTTGGAGGGCAAGACTGCACCATTTTAACTTTGTGTTTTTTCTAGTTCCTAGTTAAATTAAAGTAGACTCAATGTTGTTGAGTTGCATTTATTGGACGCCATTTGTATTGTAGGTTACCAGGAAAGAGACACTGAAATAGAGATTAGTGTTAAGGAAGTTTTTTAGGAAGTGTCCTTGGGACCAGCAAATATGGAGGAGTGAAGATGGCACTACTGGGCAGAGGGAGAAATGGAGCTTTCATGCAATCCCAATGGAAATCTCAGCTGTCCTCACTGGACGCTGTAAAGCCAGATGGCCTTTTAGAGTTATCCCAACTTGGAACTATGGCTCCAGATTTATATTCCCTTATCAGCTAGTCATTTGATGCAGACTGCCACAGGGAAGAGGGATGTGATGTTGAAGGAGGAGGTCCCCTTCAGCTGAGGGTAACTCCCAGAGAAAAGGTCCTGGAGTCCTAAAGGGACACCTAGGCAGTGCAACACAGTGTCTACTACCACTTAACGAGAAGTAAGGGCACTTCATCAGATATTGTGTTTGAACTGTCCTATGTAAATAAATATTATATTGTCTTACAATGCTAATAAAACAGGATTCGTATCTAATAATATTGTATAAAGCTGGAAATTACTTAAAAATTTGGGGCTTAAGATTTTTGTGACTTTCAGTATATTCACTTTGACTCAATACAAAAAAGTGGTTTCCTAAACGGTACAGAAAAATTCCGTATTTTCATCCTGACATGTATTTACATCCACAGCTATTCAGTTGTGTGGATAATTTAAGCTTCTGAGTTAGGAGCTGGTTTTATTGTTGCTTTTTATCTATTTGAAAATAGTTCATATGAGAAGAAGCTAATATCTAAATGGAATTTACTCAGTAACATAAAAGTATGTTATGGAAACAGAGAGCCAGAATAGAGTAATTGTTAGCTTTTTAATAGGCTCCAATAAATGAGAATGAGGTAAAATTGACTTGGCATTTAAACTGACAGTACTAACCTTATGAATGCCATGTAAATATTGTTTTATGATACCGCATAGTTTACTTAACTCTTTTCCTTGTGTCTTTGTCAGTTCAGTCTGCTATAACAAAATACCATAGACTGGTGACTAATAAGCAATAGAAATTTATTTCTTGCAGTTCTGAAGGCTGGGGCTTCGAGATCAGGATGCCAGCATGACTGGGTTCTGGTGAGGGCCCCATTCCAGGCTGCAGATTACTGACTTTTTATATCCTCACCAAGAGAGGTTAGAGAGAGCAAGAGAGCTCTCTGAGGTCCCTTTTGTGAGGGAACTCATCCCATCTGGGCTCTGCCCTCATGACCTAATTACCTCCCCCAAACTCCACCTCATTGGAGTTAGAATTTCAACATATTGGGTAAATAGAAACATTCAGTCCATAACATCTTGTTGGTTTTTTTTTCTGTCCCTAAAATGGAAATTTTAAAAACCCTGAAATAAAACAATATATGATAGGTAGGATATGGATGCTTCAAAGCATATCAGACTGGATTTGTTTTACAAGTATATTCAATATTTTTTCCATTTACTATTTACATGTAGAAGCAACTCTATTATAAATACACAATTGTTTACTTTGGCCTAAATAGTGTGTTAGTTTGAGGGCTGGTGAAATAAAAACACCAATAAGATACTTTCTAATCGTAAACTTTCTTGCAGTGTTTTAGGTGAGATAGATGTTTGAACAAGAGAGTTTAGAGTTGAGATGCATTGTAATAGATATAGATTCAGAGTACCATGGGAACATATTATAGGGAACCAAAAATTGTGCATGTAAGAATGTTAAAAAAGGTGAAATAGTGAACTTTTCAATGTAACAAACATTTTGAAAATTTCAATGGATTATCAGCAAACACAAACTTTCCTATTGGTAGTTCTGCAAGTCATCTGTGGTTCAACTGATCTAGACTTGCTATGTTTGGGCCAGGCTGGACTCCAGGCTTCCTCAGGATCAAGTCTGCCCCATGTGTCTTCATTCTTAGACCTGGCAGAAGATGGGTGATTACTGAGGTGTTTTCTTCTCATGACACATCACAGCCATGCAAGAGGCCATGCCAAATCACACAAGTATGTTTAAAGACTCTGCTCACATGCCATCCTCCCACTAACATTTCAGTTCTTTATCTACTCATCAGTGATGGGCACTTAGGTTGATTCCATGTCTTTGCAATTGTAAATTGTGCTGCAATAAACAGTTTGGTGCAAGTGTCTTTTTGATAAAATGACTTCTTTTCCTTTGGGTAGATACCCAGTAGTGAGATTGCTGGGTCAAATGGTAGATCTACTTTTAGTTCGCTGAGGAATCTCCATACTGCTTTCCATCATAGTTGTACAAGTTTACATTCCTAGTAACAGTGTATAAGCATTCTCTTTACACTGCAACTGTGCCAACATCTATTGTTTTTTGACTTTTTAATCATGGCCATTCTGACAGGGTTAAGGTGGTATCTTGTATTTTTAATTTGCATTTCCCTGATAATTAGTGATGTTGAGCATCTTTTCATATGTTTACTGGCCATTTGTCTATTTTTTAAAAATTTCAGAATATTTCAGGGGTATAAACATTTTGGTTACATAAATTGCTTTTACACCGCCTGAGTCAGAGCTATAAGCATGCCTATCCCGAAAACAGCACACACCACACCCATTAGGTGTGAATTTACCCATCCCCTGCTCCCCCTGCCACCTACCTGACACCTGATGAATGTTACTTCCATATGTGCACATAAGTGTTGATCGATTAGTACCAATTTAATGATGATTACATATAGTGTTTGTTTTTCCATTCATGTGATACTTTACTTAGAAGAATGGGCTCCAGCTCTATTCAGGATACTACAAGAGGCAGTTCACCATTTTTTATGACTGAGTAGTACTCCATGGCAAACATATACCACATTTTCTTAATCCACTCATATATTGATGGGCACTTGGGTTGTTTCCACATCTTTGCAATTGTGGATTTTGAGAAGAGGATGTTCATGTCTTTTGTCCACTTCTTGATAGAGTTATTTGTTTTTTTCTTGATGACTTATTTGAGTTATTTTTAGATTCTGGACATTAGCCCCTTGTCACTTGTATAGTTTGCAAGTATTTTCTCCTATTCCGTAGGTTGTCTGTTTGTAGATTATTTCCTTTGCTATGCAGAAACTTTTTAGTTTTATTAAGTACTATTTTTTATGTTTTATATATTTACATATTTTATATATTTACTATATTTTTTATTAAGTACTATTAAGACTATTTTTGTATATGGTAAGAGATAGGGATCCAGTTTCATTCTTCTGCATGTGGCTATCCAGTTTTCCCTGCACCATTTATGAATAGGGCATCTTTCCCCCAGTGTATGCTTTAGTCTGCTTTGTCAAAAATCAGTTGATTGTAGCTGTATGGTTTTATTTCTGAGTTCTCTATTCTGTTCTATTGGTCTGTGTGTCTACCTTTATACCAGTACCATGCTATTTTGGTTACTATAGCCTTGTAATATAATTTGAAGTCAGGTAATGTTATGCCTCCAGATTTATTCTTTTTTCTTAGGATTGCTTTGGGTTTTTGTGCTCTTTTTTGGTTTCATGTGAAGTTTAAGATTATTTTTTCTAGATCTGTTAGAAAGAACACAGGAATTTTATTGAGAATTATGTTGAATCTATAAATTACTTTGAGCAGTATGGACATTTTAACAATGTTGATTCTTCCAATCCATGAGCATGGGATGCTTTGTTTGTGTCATCTATGGATTTCTTTCATCAGTGTTTTGTAGTTCTCCTTGTAGAGATCTTTCACCTCTTTAGTTAAGTATATTCCTGAGTATTTTATTTTCTTTGTAGCTATTGTGAATGGTACTGAGTCTTTGATTTGAGTCTCAGCTTGACTGTTATTAGTATATAGAAATGCTACTCATTTGTGTACGTTGATTTTATAACCTGAGACTTTGCTGAATTTATTTAAACTATTCCAGGAGTTTTTTGGTGGAGTTTTTAGTGTTTTCTAGTTATAAGATCATATTTTCAGCAAACATGGATTAGTTTGATCTCTTTTTTCCCTATTTGGATGCCATTTATTTCTTTCTCTTGACTGATTGCTCTGGCTAGGACTTCCAGTACTATATTGAATAGAAGTGGTGACAGTCTTGTCTTGTTCTGGTTCTTGAGGGGGTTACTTTCAACTTTTCTCCATTCAGTGTGATGTTGGCTGTGGGTCTGTCATCTATGGCTATTATTATTTTAAAGTATGTTCCTTCTATGCCTAGTTTGTTGGTTTTTTTTTTTTATCATGAAGCAGTGCTGGATTTTATTGATGATGCATTTTCTGCATCTATTGAAATGATTATATGGCCTTTTTTTAAAATTCTGTTTCTGTGGTGAATCATTTTTATTGATTTGCATATATTGAGCCATCCTTGCATCCCTGGGATGAATCCCACTTGATCATGGTGGATTACTTTTTCGATGTGCTGTTGAATTCAGTTTGCTAGCATTTTGTTAAGGCTTTTTGCATCTATGGTCATAAGGGATATTGGTTTGTAGTTTTCTTTTTTTGTTGTGTCCTTTCCGGGCTTTGGTATCTGGGTGATACTGGCTTTGTACAATGAGCTAGGGAGGATTTCCTCCTTCTCAATGTTATGGAACAGTTTCAGTAGAATGAGTGCCAATTCTTCTTTGCAGTCTGGTAGGATTCAGCTGTGAATCTCTCTGGTCTGGGGTTTTTTTTGTTGTTTTTGGGGGGAGAGTTTTCATTACTGTTTCAATCTCATTACTCATTATTGGTCTGTTCAGAATTTCTATTTCTTCCTGATTCAAGATTGGGAGATTTTATGTTTCCAAAAATGCATACACTTCCTATATATTTTCTAGTTTGTGTGCATAGAAGTTTTCATAGTAGTCATGGATGATATCTTATATTTCTGTGGTATCAGTTGTAATGTCTCCTTTTTCATTTCTGATTGAGCTTATTTGAGCTCTTTCTCTTAGGGCAGGTCTAGTGGTGATGAATTTTTTTTCATGTTTGCATGTCTGGGAAAGAACTTTATTTCGCCTTCATTTATGAAACTTAGTTTTGCAGGATGCAAAATTCTTGGCTGGCAGTTATTCTGTTTAAGAAGACTAAAAATGGGATTCAAATCCATTTTGGCTTGAAAATTCTCTAGTAAGAGGTCTTCTTGTTAGTCTAAAGGATTTTCTTTTGTCAATAACTTGCTGCTTTTGTCCTGCAGCTTGTAGGATTTTCTGTTTCTCTTTGACTTTGGTCAGACTGATGACTGTGTTTCTTGGTGATGTCTTATTTGCTATGAATCTTTCAGGTGTTTGATGCCCATCTTGTATCTGGATATCTAAACCTCTAGTGATACCAGGGATGTTTTTCTCTATTATTCTCTCAAATAGGTTTTCTATGCTTATTGCTTTTTCTTTTTCATCAGAGATATCTGTAAGTCTTATCTTAGCTCACTTTGCGTAATCCCATATTTCTCATGATGATTTTTCATTCCTCTTTGTTCTTTTTTTCTACATTTTTTTTTTACTGACTGGATTACCTCAAAATCTTTGTCTTCAACCTCTGAAATCCTTTTCTTCTACTTGATTTGTCTGTTGTTAAAGCTGTCTGCTATATTTCAAAATTCCCTGGGTGATTCTTTCATTTCTTTAAGTTCAGTTATTTCTTTTCTAATGTTATCTATCTCTTTAGTGAATTTTTCATTCATGTTCTGAATTTTTTTTTTTTTTGGTTTCTTTGAGATGGTTTTCTACCATCTCCTCAAATTCCATTCATCTTACCTGCCATCCATAATCTGAATTCCGTATCTATCATTTCAACAATTTACTTTTGGTGACAGTTCATTACTAGAAACCTACTGTGATATTTTGGGGGTGTTGAGACAACCTGTTTTTTCACATTTCCAGAGTTTTTATGCTGTTCCTCCCAATCTGGGGTCTTTTCTCCCTGATCAAAACAGTTAGTAGTTATGGTATACCTCCTTCTCTTCTGCTGGGACCTCTGTTGGTTGGTGAAGATAGGGATGGGTCCCTGGATGGTGTCCGTGGGTCCTACTCCAAAAGCTTGACCAGGCAGGCAGGAGGGGGCAGATGCACTGTGAACCTTTGACATTGCTGCTGTGTCACCCCTGTTCTCCTGTCGCTGTCACCAGGCCACTGTGGCAGGGCCAGCCCCTGGTGCAAGGTGTATAAGCAAGGTGGTGCTAGCTGGCAGGATGAAGCATGTGTGTGGGATAGAGATAGTGTGCTGGATATGTTGTATATGCACACATCCCTGGGCAACCAAGGTGCCGGGCACATGGGCAGGGTGAGGTACATGTGGGGTGTGGTGTATGAGCAGGGTATAGCAGCCTTGCAGAGCATAGCAGGCCCATGAGGAGGAACAGGCCTACAGGGCAGACAGGGTGCCTATGCAAGACGGAGCAGGTCCACAGTGTGTAGTCTGCCCAGATCCAGATCCAAAAGCAGTGGCTGGGCTGGCTCCTGTCCTGCTTGGTGCCTCCCAGGCAGTGGCCCTGACAGTCGGTGGTTGGCACTGAGGGCTACAAGCCTGCAGAAAGTGTGGTTGAGCAGTATTGCCTAGGCCATAGCAGTGGGTGCCAGGCCCTTGGTCTCCTGCCCTGTCTAGGTATCCTGGTGGTAGAAGCAGGGGTGCATGTCACTTGCCCATGGAGCCCACACAAACACCGGGATTTCCTGCTCCCTCCTTGCCCACCAGGTGCAAGGGAGAGGCAGCAGTCACAGATCTGATCCTTGGGCAGAAGTAGGTTGGGATGTTACAATGGTGCCAGCCTCAGTGCCCAGGGCTTGCAAGCCAGCCTTCCCTTCTTTTCAGAGCAATGCAGCTACACAGCCTCCAGTAGTCAGGTCTCTGTATCAGTTCTGAAGCCTGCTGTGATGGAGAGGCCCTCCCTCTGCTCAGGTTGCAATATCTTCACAGGAAGCCTGGACCTGGGCGTTCTCCCCTCTGTTGTTTTCCCGCATGTGGATTCCTTCCCTGAGTTCTTCAAGTCCTGCTGAGCAGGTCATCCCACTTCTTTCTTCTTCACGTCACTCCTGCCTCCCCTCCACAGATTCCCAGTGCTCTCATTCAGACACAGATCCAAAGGTGGGCATCTATTTGCCACTTTCATTCTTCTCTGTGACAGTGGTGTGTGCAGGCTATTCCTCTAGTCCACCATCTCAGCCCTCTCCTATTTGCAAATCTTTGAAAGAACTAGTATCCCCAGTATCAGCTCTGATTCTTTTTGGAGAGCTGTGATGATTGGTCTACATGATACTTCTGCCACTCTTTCTTACTCATCACCTTAATAAATATGCTATCTTTTTGCTTTTCATGCTATAAATAGTTATACTTACTTTATTTATGCATAAGACATACGTTTCTTCACTCTTCAATATAAATCAACTTGAATCTTCAAGAACCCTCTGAATTGACATACATAAGTAAGTAAAAAATAATTGTCAAAAACATTTGACTCAGTGTACCCAGCTTTTTTTCTATATATTAATCTAGAGGTAATACTGAATCTAAGAATACTGAGATTGCTTTTCTTTGTCATACGTTCTTTGGGTTCTCTCCTGTTATTGATAGTCACATCTCAATTTGTGAATTACTTGAAGGTAAATGAGAATAACTTCTGGTTCCACCTCCAGTACCTGCTTTCCTCTAAGGAAAATGATCTTTTTAGGAAGAAAGAAGTTAATTGCAAAAACATAGTTTGATAAAAGGAATAAGTTCTAATGTGATAGCACAGCAATGTGAATATAATTAACAAAAATTTATTGTATATTTCAAAATAGCTAGAAGAGAATACTTGGAATGTTCCTGACACAAAGAAATGATAAGTGTTTGAGGTGATAGAAATTCCAATTACCGTGATTTCATCATTGCATATTGTATGTATGTATCAAAATATCATAGGTACCCCTTAAAGATGTACGATTACTATGTATCAATAAGAAAAAATAAATGAAATAAAAAATAATAATACAAAAAGGAAAGAAACAACTCTCTTGGAAGTAAGGAGTTAACAGGAATTGTAACAAAAAACGGTGTTAAAAAGAGATGAGTGGCTCTGGACTTGAGATCAGCAAGCAGAAAAGATCATTGAGATTCATGAATGTAAGAGAAACACTTGCATTGCCAAGGATTAAAAATTGTTGTCGAGTTCAGACAAACTATTAATGGATGTGTAATGTGGAAGCACAGAACTCCTGGTAAGAACTAGCCTTAGGCAATATTTCATTTTAAAACAGAGAATATTTTATATTATGATTCTACAAATGAATGTTGTCTAAATATTTTTGTTAATTGCCAAATATTTCACAATAATAAGGATTATTGAGTGTTGAAAATGTAGTGATTCATTTGACATTGAAAAAAAAAGGAAGTACATTCACTTTAAGTGTAAAATTAAGCCCTTCTGGGCTTGAACTACATTCACACCTTGGAAATCAGCAGAAATCAAGGTCCATCAGCTCAGAGGGCAGGCAAAGAGTCTTCCCAAATATTTTACAACAAAGCTTGAAGGACAACAGGACTTTAATTCTCTTTCTTCTTTGCCAGTGTATTCTTAGCCCTTTACCCAAAGCTTTGCATATAAAAGATGCTCAATAAATATATCTGGAATGAATAAATAATTTTTGAATAGTCATGAAATATAAGTCTGTATATTAAACATGAGTGAATAAAGAGGAGAAAGAGAACAAATGTTTTATTTATTCAACTAATATTTAGTAGAAGTTATGCATTAGAGACTTTTTATGTACATTTTTTAATTTACATGTAATAACTGTACATATTTATGAGGTGCATAATGAAGTTTCATACATATAATGTATCAGGTTAGCAAATTCATTGTCTCAAGCATTTATCATTTCTTTCTGTTGGGAACACTCAATATTCTCCTTCCAGATATTTGAAACTATATAATATATTAGTGTTAACTATAGTCATCCTACAGTGGCATAGAACACTAGAATGTATTTCTCCTATCTAGCTGTAATTTTGTATCCTGTCACAAATCTCTCACTAGGGACTGTTTTAAATGCTGGGATGCAGTATTACAAATCAGGCAGAAAAAGTCCCTGATTTCATGGAACTTATACTCTTCTTGGGTGAGATACACATGAAAACATCCCCCCCCAATAAATAAATAAATAAATAAATGGCAAAAGGAAATAAGCCGATAGCAGAGAGTCTGTATCTAGAGCTATAAAAGAAATAAAGAGGATAAAGTGAGGTTGAGAGGGGACAGGAATTTCTATTATGCATGAGCTGATCAGAGAACATCTTTCTGAAATAGTGGCACTTGAGGTGAGACCTGTGTAACAAGGAGACAGTGATCTCAGGAGCCATGGGGAAAAATGGTTTAGACAGTAGAAAAAGTGGTTCTGACAGTGGTGCAAGTTCAAACTCACTGTGGCAGGAAAAAGCTCTGTGGGTCTGAAGAACAAAAAGAGACTGATGTGGCCAGAGGATAAGGAATGTGGTAAATGAGAGAAGGAGTCAGGGAACAGCAATTTAGAGCCTTGTGGTGGAGGCAAGGGTTTTGCATTTTAAGTACAATGGGAGAGGTTTGGAGGAATGGAGTATATGATTTAATTTATTAATACAAATAGTTTCAAAAAATCATTCTAACTGCCTTGTTGAGAAAAATTTGGAGGGAGGATAATTGAGACCTAACAGCTAGTAGGCGTTGATTGCTATAACCAAGGACAGAGGTGATGAAGGTTTGGGCTGAGTGACAGTAGGGATAGATTTTAGACACATTTTAGAGATAAAACCAACAGGTCTTGCAGATGAATTGGATGTGGATGGGAGGAAACTGAGAATATCCCATTGTTTGGGGCTTGTAGATCTGGGTGGATGAGGAGTCATTTTATTAGATGAGAGAGATTCCTTACTGAGAGAGAAACTTGCTTTTGTTGTGGGAAAGCTAGAAGTAAATGGTTAAAGAAAGTTTACAGTCCATCTAATAAGGGACATACACATACACACACATATACACATAATGCTAAAGGGAAGTTAAGAACTAAATGAAGTATGAGACACTGAAGGAATACAGAGGAAGGAGCTGGTAATTCTCAGAGTGAATCATTTTACATGTATTTGCATGTATTAGAATACCTTTTATTATTTAAATATCAAAGGTGTTTAATTATTTCATATTACATAAAATCTGGATGTACATGTTTAGTCCAATCTCTCAATGATATCAGAAAGTTCAATTGGTACTTTTTTTTTTTTTGGCTTTTTTGTCATGGTTTCAAGATGGCTGATTTAGGTCTAATGTCATGCTCTCATGTGACAGGACCTCAGCTAAGAAGAAAGGGGTTGGGGGGAAAAAGAAAGCACAATTCTCACTGGCTTTTTCTTTTTATCAGGAAAATTTTTCCTAGAAGCCATCTAGATGACACCTCCTACATCTAATTGACCCGAGGTGGGCCATGGGTCAATTATTGACAAAAGGAAACCAAACGGACAATATTGATTGAGATCAATCCTGATTCAGCTTTTGAGTTTAGGGCAATTGCTGCCTAAAGGTCATAGAGATTCTGTAGGCAAAAGAAGAACGTCTATTTGCCACACTGGTTATGATCAGAGAGCCAAGGGTTCAGGTTTTCATCTGGGTCTTTAATGATAAAAGGCAAAGTTGTTATATTGGCAAGCTCACCACATTCCAGGTTAAGTAGAATGCCGGGTATAGTAAGCATTTTCTGAATACACATTTTTAAGCAGATAATTAATACATGTTTGTTGAATGAATTATGACTCATACATGAAGAAAGTGAGAGACAAAATAACTTGTCCAAGCTAATTCAGTAATAAATGTTAGAGCAGGATTCAAACTCAGATCTGTCTTGTTCCAATGCCCGAAGTCTGCTGATTAAAGTACACTGCATTTTAGTAAAGGCTATTGGTACAGTTGACCATACAACCCTAATATATTAATCCAAAGTCTAAGAAGGGGCAGGGGGGTCCTCAGATGAGTTCAAGAAATACCAAGAAACTAGCCACACAGTTTTTTATTTCCTTTTAAAGCATATATCTTTTTTACTTGCCTTTGTCAGATCACCTCCATAGCCCACCTCTCAAACTACTGAAACTACAAAACCTTTTAATTTTTCTTGATTCTTTACAATATCTTTACCTGTACATCAACATCATCATGATCTCTAGTTCCTTGGCCTCTCCCTGTTTTTCAAGTGCATCAGTACAATTTCGCCTTTGTTTCTTTCTTCAAATTAGAACTTGTGGTCACCCCTGTCAAGTGTTATGTCATAGGAACACCTACTTCCCTCAGTGAATGACCTTTTTCTGAATCAGTTACAAACTTGCATCCATCAAGCTTCCTGTATTATTTTTCTTCCTCTGAAAGACACACTGAAAATATCTGAGTAAATCACACATTGCCTTGGTCTATTAGAAATGGATGTTCCACATTTTATTGCACCCTTCAGTCTCATTCAGCAATTTATTTGCTTGTATCTCATTCCAACTCCTCTTATTTCCTAAAGTAACTCTTCCAAATCTTCTTTCCTTTCCTAAAGTCCCCTTCTTGGGACTTTTTCACAAATATTTTGTTTTTTCTCCTAGGTATGTGATAAAATTTTCCTGTATCATACTCTTGGTAAGTTTGGCATTGCCATGTTAGACATTGAGGTGTGACTTGGTCAATGAAATGTTAGTGGAAGTAACATGTGTCACTCACTATATGTGGAAGTTTTAAAAGCCAGTGCATGACTCATTATATTCCTTTCCTTGGCTTTAGTGATCACTGAAGCATATATCAAGGTGGAAACTTCATAAGTCTGGTCTGTGAGTAGCTATGATAATTTCCATCCTTTCAGTGATCTGCTCTGTACCTGAAGAAGAGATGCATATTTGCTGTGTTAAGCCATTAAGAATTTGGATTTTTTTGTTATCACAGCATAATTCAACCCATCCTGACTGATACAACCTCTTTTTAGAATTTCACATAATCCTTTCCTTGAAATTTCTCCTTTGACTTTTACCATTTCATTTTCTTCCCATCCTTAGGCTATAATTTTATATTTCTACTTTGAAATCTTTATGACAGATTACGTTTTCTATGCTCAACCTCCTTGTTTCCTTCTGCACAATCACCCGGGTCAGCACATCTCCCATCACTTGTTCAACCTCTATCTAAAACTCAATATCTCTAATGTCTGTAACTCCAGTAAAGACCTCTCCTCAAATGTCGATATCCACAAGTCCAAATGGTCTAGACATTTTCATCCGGATGTTTTCTTCAATTTTAATTTTTCTCTAATTATGATGAAAGGAATTCCTCTTCTTATATTTCATCTGTTTGTAAATGTTTCAATCTGCCCATATCTTAAACCAGAAGTGTGGAAATAATTATAGTTTTATTCCTCTCAGTCACTCCAAATACTCTGCAATTATTAATATATAAATTCTACACCTGAGATAGTTCTTCTATCTTCTTCTTTGCTTGTTCTTGTGGGACTGCATGATCCCAGTCCATGGCAATTTCAGAAGCCCGCTGAACCCTCCTCTTCTCCTACCTAAGGCAAACACTGCCACTAGAGTGATACTTAGAAAATATTTTTGGATTACATAACTCTTGTATTTTTAAAAAATGACTCAAACTTTATTGCCAATGGCATAAAAACCACATTTCCAACATAGCCTAAGACGCCAATCACAGATCATTCATGTCTAGAATCACCTTTCTCTGTTTCTCATGCACATTCCAATCAAATTTGTATAAGTAGATATTTGTTTCATGATATATTTGTTCATGAAATTTTCTGACCTGGAATGCTCTTTCCTTCTTTTTCTTAAATAATTACCACTGAAGCCTTTCTTTAGCAGCTCCTCCTCTGACAAAATAAATCATTTCCCCTCTATGTTTTAATGATGAATTACAGACAGCATTTATTAAGTATTCACCACTTGTATTAGTTTCTTAGGGCTGGTGTAACATAATACCACAGACTTGGTGGCCTAAACCAATAGAGATTTATTTTCTTACAGTTCTGGGGATAAGAATTCAAAAATCAAAGTGCCCAAAGGGCCATACTCCCTTTGAAGACTCTAGAGAAGAGTACTTCCCTCCTATTCCTAGCTTCTGGTGGTGGTTGGCAATATTTGACATTCCTAGGCTTGTAGACACATCACTCTAACCTCTGCTTGCATTTTCATATGGTCTTTCTCCATGTGTGTCTCTTCTGTGTCTCTGTAGCCAAATCTCTCTCTCTTTTCTCTTATAAAGATACCAGGCATAGCATTTAGGGTCCACCCCAATCCACGATGACCTTAACTCAAAGACCTTATTTCCAAATAAGGTCTCACTCACAGGTACTGGGGGTTAGGATTTAAACATATTTGTGGGGTGAGCAGAGTTTATTAATACTATACCACCTTTTGGCGTTATGCTGAGCACTTTCAATGCATAAGTTTGAGCCAGATGAAATTGCCATTTTTCTAGATCAAAAAGGCTGATTTTTGATAATTTCATATGGTTCAACCTAATATGAACGTATTAAATTTTCATACCATTTCTATCAGGTGATACCATTTTTAGTCTCATTTTAAGAGGAGGGCACTGAAGAGGTTAATAAACTTGTTCAAGGTCGTATAATGAATAAGTGATAGGGCAAAAAGTCAAAACTACTGAGCCTAACTCCATTACCTACTCTCTTACCCATTATAATATGTCACTTCTTTTAGGTCATATTACATATTGGTTGTGTACAACTCTATTATATTATTTATCATATAAATTACATGTATGTTCTTCTGTGTTTTATTCTCTGAGCTGCTTTAGGGAATCTTATTCATTGCATATTCCCAACACTAAACAGAGTGTGTGCCATTAGATAGAAAACAAATGTTCTTAAAAAAAAAATAAATAAATAAATGAATGCATGATCTGGAAAATGTTTGCTCCCCTGAAGAGAAAAGAGAAGAAGGGAAGATACTTGGTAATAATAAAGTTTCTCGATAGCCCCAGCTCTTCCATGTTAGTAAAGACAATGGGGAAATTCAATCTTAGTCTCTTGTGATGAGAAGTGTCCTCTCACCCTCATTGTAATGTCATCCCTATCACATTTTCAGCTCCTGTTCTACTACTGAAAAAAAGGATTCTTCTAATCCTGCCTTATACGTAAATGATAGTTCAGCCCAGAATAGGCCAAAATAAATTGATTATTTTCTCCCATATGTGCAGAGTTACTGAGCTTTAGCATCTGAAAACATTTTCCTTTCCTTTTTTTCCAAATGTAAATATATACTTTCTAAATTTCAAAGTCAATGGAAATATTTTTATAATTATAAAATATCAACTAGAAGAGTTATATTGTGTGATTATTTAATAAATAGAGCAGTCAGTTCTGCTGTTAGATATCATAAGTTGGAATAGCATCACTCTAATCTTCAGAGTGAGTAAGAGTCAGACTAACTTTACATTATTATGGCTTTTGTGAGCCCATCAGAGAGCTGAGGCAGCAAGCAAACAACTAGATCAAAACCTCAGGAAAGACAAGCCCTTGGTAGAGACAACAGAACATTTGACAATGGCAGACGATGGGCTGGCAGAACAGTGTGAAACCCCTACATATTTGAGAAATTAGTGGAGGCCATACCTTCTTGCTGGCTCTTTCTCTGTGAACCCATAGGGTGCTCACAGAAAATACCAAAAGAGTCTTAAGAAAGTTTTCACTGTGGTGAAAAAGTGGGAGAGGAGAACAGCAGTCATATAGGAAAGGCCAGAAACACCAGAATACTCTTCTCCCTCATCTCACGTATGAAACAAAATGGCCATTCTGTTTGTGGAAGAGCAAGAAACAATCTCACACTTAGGGCAATGGCAAAAACTCATTTCAGCAGGGAAAGGGGAATAGGGAAAATAATTTCATCCTCAGGGAGGGACAAGAACAAATGCTGGGATCAGAACTGTATGGGGTTGGAGGCAGGAGCACTGAGAAAGCCACACATCTGAGGCCTGGGACATGGTGCCTCACTCTGAAATTTATTCAGAAAAACAGAGAATGTTCTTTTCCTTCCCCATTACCATTCCAAAACACCGAACTAACCAGCTCTGAATAACAAGCCACAGTAGAGTACTGTTGGGAGAGGAGAAGGACAGTATAGAAAAATGCAGAGAAAAAATGCACTGACACATGCACTGAGACAATGCAAAGAGAAAACCCAAAGCAGTTCTGGGCAGTATAGTCATTGTACTGGTAAACCAGCTCCCACCATAAACACCAAATATTGCTACAGGGATTTGAAGTCTGATGTGCAATGCTGTGTTGCATGGCAACAACAAGAAAATATCTTCAGGAATAAAATCTATCTACTTCATTTTAAAATGTCCTTTACAAGATGACTCACTTTCAATAAACAAATATAAGGCATAGAAAAAACATATTCCCAGAAATCAAAGCAATGATCAGAATCAAATTTAGATACAACACATTCACTGGAAATATCTGACATACAATTTAAAATAACTATAAACAAAATGTTAGAAGACCTAATAAAAAACGTAGACACCAGGGTAGATAATTTCAGCTAACAGATGAAAACTACAAAAAACAATCAAATGGAAAGACTAAAAATGAAAACAAAGTAAAAATCAGCAACAAAGATGAAAAATTCCTTCAATGGGTTTATTTTTAGAATCAGTACAATCAAAGGAAGAAAAGTGAACTTGAAGACTGGTCAATAGAAACTACTCAAACTGAAATATATATATATAAAAAAAAAAGAGTAAACGGGAAAAAAAAACAAAACTCTAGAATATCTAAAAGTAATGGTACCATATCAAATGTTCTAAAAGACATGTATTTGGAATCCCAAAAGGAGAAGAGAAAGAGCAAGCAGAAGAAATACATGAAAACAATTGTAGTAGAGAATTCTTAAAAATTAATGACAGACAACAAACTACACTTCCAAAAAGAAGAAAAACTTCTTAGGCATATCATATTCAAACTGTAGAGAACAAAAGACAAAAAGAAAACCTTGAAGGCACACAGAAATAAAAAACAAATAAATAAAACAAAACATAGCATACAGAAAAATAAGAATTATGGCAGACTTCATCTCTGAAAACAATGGAGTGACAAATTTAAAGTGGTGAAAGGAAAAAGCTGTTAAATCAGAATTCTATACCCCCCCAAAAATACCACTCAAAAATGAAGGACAAACATTTTCTCAGGCAAACAAAACCTGAGGGAATTCATTGCAAGCAGTCTTAGTGTCTAAGAAATGTGAAAGGAACTTCTTTAGGCTAAAGGAAAATTATACCAAAATGAATCTTGGATCTAAAGAATGACATGAAGATTGCTAGAAGAGAAACAAATGAAGGTAAAATAAATTTCATTTTCTTTATGTTCATTTACTATAGGAAATAACTATCTGAAACAAAAATAGTACCAAAGCATTTTGATTTATGCATGTGCAAAATTAAATTGTATGATAACATTAGCACAGAACATAAGAGAGAATTGGAAATATATTGTCATAGCTCATGCATTATATGTGAAGCGGTGTAATATTTGAAGGTAGATGCTGATTAATCAAAGGTGTTTATTTCAAACCTTAGGAAAACCACTAAAATATTTTTTAAAAATTTAAATAATAAGTTAATAGAGGAAATAAAATGGAATCATGGAAAAATGTTCAATTGACCAAAAAGTGAAAGGAAAAAGAAGGAACAAATGAAACAAATTCCAAGCATATCTATAATCACACAAAAAATAAACAGCCTTACAATATCAGTTAAAAGACAGAGGCTATCAGAATGATGAAAAAGCAAGACTTAACTATATTTTATCGACAAGAGGCATACATTAAATAAAAAGATACAGATAGGAGGTAAAAGGATGCAGAAAGGAATACCATATAAACAACAGCCAAAAGAAAGCTAGGGTAGTTATATTATTAATAGACAAAACTGTAAACTAACTAAAGCTAATTGACACAGAACATTCCACCCAAGAACAGCATGATAAATAACAGATTCTTTTCAAATGGAAATGGAAATTTGCCAATATAGGGTGATTTCTGGGTAATAAAACATATACCAAAAAAGTTAAAAGCATAGAAAACATAAGAAGAATATTTTTGGACCACAATGGAATTTAAATTGAAATCAACAGCAGAAATATATTTGGTAGATTTCAATTAAACAGGACAGTTTTAAATAACCCATAAGTCAAAGAGGAAGCCTCAAAGGAAATTAAGAAATTTATTTTTGAACTAAGTGAAAATGAAGTACAACATATCAAAATGTGTAGGTTTACAACCATCAATGCTTAATATAAGAGAAGAAAGGTCTCAAATCATGTAATGCAAACTTTTACCTTTAGATTCTTGACAAAAGAACAGATTAAAATCCAGAACAAACAGAGGGAAGGATTAGAGCCAAGAACAGAAATCAATGAAATTAAAACAGAAAAATAATAGGAAAGAAGACAACAAAACCAAAACTGATTCTTTGGAAAGATCAATACAATTTTAAAATCTCTAGCCAGACTGACCAAAACAAAAAAGGACAAGACACAAAACAACAATGTCAGGATCAAAAGAGGAGACACCACCACAGATATTAAAAGGCTATTAAAGAATACTACAAACAACTCTAATGGAACGACAAAAAGAAAAGGTAAAAAAAAAAAAAACCACATTTGTCAATACTAAATGCTGACAAGATCATGCAGCAAGTGGCATTTTCATACCTACATTACTAGTGGGAACACAAAATAATACAGATACCTTGGAAAACAGCTTGGCAGCTTCTTATAAAGTTAAATATTCACATGTCATATGACCCAGCCATTTCACTTCTATGCATCTATTCAAGGGAAATGAAAACTTATGTTCACAAAAAATTTTGTTTGAATGTGTATATCAGTTTTATTTATAGTATTTGAACTATAAAGAGGAAACAAGATGTCCTTAGTCTAGAGAGTGGATAGGGAAAACTACTTAGCAATAAAAATGAACAATTTATTAAATCATGCAGAAAATGGGTAAATTTTAAATGTATTTTGGTAAATGAAAGAAGCCAGACCTGGAAGGCTACATAAAATGTGATTCCCTTAATATGATACTTTGAAACAGGCAAAATTATGGGAATGGAAAGCAGATTGACTGTTGCCAGGGGCTGAGGAATTCAGAGAGGTCAACATGAGAGGACTCTGAGATGATGGAACTGCTCTGTGTGTAACTGTGATATTGGCTGCATGACTATGCATTTGCCAAAGCCCCTATGTATTTGTCTGCTAGGGCTGCCATAAGAAAATATGTATATTAGGGTTTAGCACGTAGGTAAGGATAACCAGATCATTCTCTTTCAGAGAAAAAAGTTACATGAGGAAAAGGTGAAGGCTATTATAGACTTCGTGACTCTGGATTGGAATTGGAGGTATCAATGTGGAATCATGGATTTATTTTAGTAGTTTGAATTTAATAATAATAATATATATTATCCTACCTCTATCCCGTGAAAGAGACTACAAGTATTAACACCCCTGGAGTAGTGAGCTGTACATAGTACCCAAATCTTGGTTTGTAAATATCATTCTCAAATAAAAGGAACCAGGACCACTTAGAGAATCACTTGATTGCAGATTTCAGGTAAGGAAACTAAGACAAACCTGGAGCACCCTGAAGTGCCAGGTACTATGGAAGTGCAAGAAGAAAGGAAGGAAGGAAAGAAGAGAGGGAGAAAGGGAAAACATGTGACAACTAAATGTTATGTGGAATCCTGGATTCGATTCTAGAACAGAAAATGAACATCAGTGGAAAACTGATGAAATCCAAATAAATTCCGTATTTTAGTTAATTTATTTGTACTAAGATTAATTTTTTTTTAGTTTTTCTAAATGTTCTATGGTTACATTAGTATGAGATTAACACAAAGCGTTAGGTATATGGAAACTTTCCATGCTATTTTAGCGACTTTCTGTAAGTCTAAGATTATCTCAATATATATTTTTAAAAAGTTAACATTCATGTGAAAAAAACAGATATGGGTTTGAAAAGACAATTTATAAATCCCAGAATAGATTCTTCTGGGCTGCCAGTCACCTAGAGAATAGGTTCAGGGGAATAGCTCAATCTAAGGTATGACCATTTCAAGTGTTCATAAAAATTCTAGACAACAAGGTAAAATGAACATTGCTTAGGTGATCAAGAGTTTGTGAAATCACCATCCTTGAAGTACTTGAAGGACAGTCTAGATCATCAGCTGTGTTGGAGGACTGAGGCCTTATTCTTTAGGAAGCGTAAGATTAGACTCTGCATGTTCTGCTTTGTATACATAGCAGACTTAAGAAATAACTTCTTGATGTTCTACGACCTGTGTATTTGCTATGTATTGATGGAAGTCCACATAAATCTACTAAAATATATCCTTTAAGCAAAACCTGAGACTTGGAAACATTGTAAGAAAGCATATGTCAGGAAATTTGGGTTATGAATTGAATAAAATGCGTAAGGTTTTACATCTTTTTTTCCTTATTCATTACAGTCCATTTTAAGCTCAAGTGATTTCCCATCTGGACCCAGAAATTGCATTGCTGAAATGTTAATATTCTTTTCTTTGGTATTATTTCATTATAATTCATTTTGAAGAAGTGTGTGGTATAACAGATTAGTAAATTCACTGATTTGACAGAGATAATGTGTAAAACAATCTCGATCTTGGTAGAAGCTACCAATAGATTAATCTTGATAGTCGGTGGTTTTTTAGAGATATGACAAAGTTTTTAAATCTTTGCTTTTTCCCAGTGTGATTTTACTTAGAATTATGCAGTCGGATTCATTGAGGAAAACTTCATCAGGGAACAATATAATTTTACAGCAGAACTTTGATGCAAGTGTGAAGTGGGTATTCCATTCCTCATTCAAGGGGCAATTCCTTAGACTCCCTCTTTTCTTTTTCCATTTTGCTCGCTCTTAGTCTCTTTTTCTCTGTTAATTTTCTTCTTGAAAGCTTTGCAGCTGAAACACAGGTGGGCGGGTGTGGAGGTTTTAGTTTCCTTTTCAGGGTTTCTTCTACGTTGCTTTTGAATCTCTACTAATTTGAGCAGCCTGACTGATCCTTTTAATATTGGAAGGCAGCTATGCTCACCACTATACCACCAACGCCTTCAAGATCCTTTTAATATTGATGTCAGGAGAGGAGACAGGATTAGAAGAACATTGAGACGCAAGTTATTAAAAGTTAGTTTCATTGTGTACAGAACTTTGTTGATGATTGATTAATAACAATAAATATACTCTTCAAACCACTGCACTCTTATTATTTTAATTCATCGTGTAATAAGCCTTTGTTGGACTGAACTTCTTGGTTTTCATCCAGATAATTTGTCAAGATGTAGTTACGTGCTTAAAACAAGGAAAGAAATGCCAAAGATTGATGGGTATAGAAAACAGGTTAAGGGAAAGGAAGAAATGGTTACTGCTTACTTTTAAATTTATTACTATAATATACAGTTTGAAACTAATAAGAAATATTCATTTAGCAAATACATATTGATTACTTACTGTGCACAAGGCACAAGGGATACTATGCAGACAAGATAGACAATGTTCTAGACCTCTTGGAAACTACCCAGATTTTAGCTATAGTCCCCTTCCCTTAAGGAATCTACGTAAGATATGATTTTTAAAACTTTCCAGATTCCACAGTTCTCAATATTCTATGACAGTTCTCATTTTTTTTAGTTTCTAGGAGATTATGATTTCATGGCTCCCTCTGCCTTTATATCCGACACCCAGTCCAGACACAAAACTCAGCCCCATCCGCAGTCTCTGCAACTGATTCATTTCTATGAAGTTTTCATAAGTTTAGTAGGATTTGTGACATAAGTAGGATTTACAGTCATAAGAAGCAGTTACATTTTCCACTAAGTAGATCATTCTCTTCCCTACACCTTTTTTTTCCTTTGCAGAGCAAAGTCAAGGTGTATAGCTTTAAAAGGGCTCTCCATGTAAAAGCACCATCCTTAGAAGGCATTTGGGGTAATAAAAAGGATATTAATAAGTAAAATAATAATCATAATAATGACCATTCTGTCACATGTATTTCCATTCTGTGTATTCCATAGCTACTGTCCTGCCTGTCTACACAGCGTGCTGCCTCCCAACTTCAATATTGCACTGTCCTATTGAATTTCAATCACTTGCAGAAGTATCATATGGAAAATAATGCAGGTAATCTAGCCTCTGAATTAAAATTAGTTCAAAGAAAAAACATAAATTATTCTAAATTCACAGAAAGCTTGTTCACATCCTGAAATAAATTGATCCCTCTCGATAGTTCAATAAGAAAAAAAGATCAGGTCATGTGAGTGGAATACAAAGTAATTTTTTGTTCATATTTGGATTTCTAATATGTTCCAATTCAGTCTTTTACTCTCCATTTCTATCAAGTATAAGTCTTTTGATTTTAAATAGCAGGCACAAAAAAAGAAATGAGAACAATACAGCTTTTACATCTTTTAGGTGACATGTTCCATAAACCTTAAATTTGATGAAAATTTTTGTGAGTTTCTAGTGTAGTTATTTGAGTCATTCTAATGAAATAAGACTTGAAGTTCAGAAAAGTAAAATCATAGTGTATTAGGAAAAGTGTCACATAGAAAATTTATGTTTAATATATAAATCCAACCAGCTGCCTCAGACATCATGATTTAACATAATGACTGTAGGTTAGACATGAACCACACCTACATAATTTTCCTAGTGATTTGTCTGTATTGGTTCCAATTTGATACTTTAAGGATTTATTAGAGTTATTTGAAAAGTATTTAGATGTTTCATATAGATGAATATCCCTAGGGAAGGAGTAAGCAAAATATCAGTTTGTACATTCAAAACACAAGTTAATGTTAGCTGAAATTATTATGTGATCATAAAACTATGGTAAGAAAGGCAGGACAAAGTGAAAGGCCAATTGCTTTTCTATTATATGTCACAGTGAAGAATGTTTCAAGTATAATTGAAACCTTGTAAAGAATAAAAGAAAGAGAAGTAAAAACTGAGTAGCCAAAGAGAAGGATCAGTTTTTCAGACATTTCAAATATTTGATTGCTAGAGGAAATTTTAATAGAGATGAGAAACTGACTTTATATCATTCTTGGTATGGATATCATTTGGGCATTAAAATGTTTATATGCAAGTAAAAACCATCATCAAAAAGAAAGGAACTATTTCAAGAAGGACGACCATTGGGAAATATCAGTTTTACCTTTAGAATTTACAATGTTTAGTCTCATTTCCCTGAAGTATATGAGAACATTGTTGTAACAAGGACAATATATAAAGAAAATAATGTTTCCTTTTTTTCTAGTTTTTAGCCAAATCACTTTTTAATTAAGTAGTTGCTTTTACTGTATACATGGAGCCTACACTAAACTAGCCATCATTAGATATTACATAAAAGATGATTTTTTTTTCTATGAAAGCTGTGGACTCAATCTAACTGCATGTACTCAAATATTGCCATTGTTTCACCCATCAGCGCTCTCAAATGGATTGATGGGTAAAACTGCCAAAAGATTATTGGCTCTTTTCAACATAGTTCTAGTTGCTAAAGGAAAAAAATCATTTTTATATGTAATCTTAAGTGTAAAATTTGAGGATCTACCAGCAGAGTCCTATATCTGTGACTGAAAGAGGCAACATTTTCATGAAAAGATAAGTAACCCAAGGCTGTTGTAAACCATGAAAAATAAGTATGATGCCCTTATTCACACAGCTGACATATACTTTGTTTAATTTATTTTAATATACTTCACTTTTTAGGGAGGTTTTAGGTTCACAGTAAAATTGAGAGAACGGCACAGAAATGTCTTATATGCCTCCCGCCCTCATACGTGCATAGCCTCCCTGTTACCAACATCCCCCACCAGAGTGGTATGTTATGTACAGTTGATGAACCTACATTGATACATCATAATCACCCAAAGTCCATAGTTTGCATTAGGGTTCACTCTTAGTGTTGTACATTCTATGGGTTTGGACAAATGTATAATGACATGTATCCACCATAACAGTATCAGACAGAATATTTTAGCTGCCCTAACAATCCTCTGTGCTCCACCTGTCCATTAGTCCTCCCCTCAACCCCTGTAAAAAACACTGATCTTTTTAGTATCTCCATGGTATTGCCTTTTCCAAAGTGTCATGTAGTTTGAATCACACAATATGTAGCCTTGCAGATGGATTTCTTTCACTTAGTAATATACATTTAAGATTCCTCCATGTATTTTCACGGCTTGATAGCTCATTTCTTTTTAGCACTGAACAACAATCCATTGTCCGGGTGTACCACAGTTTATTTATCCATTAACCTACTAAAGGGCATCTCACATACTTCCAAGTTTTGGTAACTATAAATAAAGCTGCTGTAAACATCCGTGTACAGGTTTTTTTGAGTGGACATAAGTTTTTGGCCCCTTTAGGTAAATATCAAAGACCACAATTGCTGGATCATACAATAAGAGTATGCTGAGCTTTGTAAGAAGCTGCCAAAGTGTCTTCCAAAGTTGCTGTACCATTTTGCACTCTCACCATCAGTGAGTGAGGATTTGTGCTGCTCCACATCCTCCCTAGCATTTGGTGTTGTCGGTGTTCTGCATTATGACCATTCTAATAAGTGTATGGTGGTATTCCATTGTTGTTTTAATTTGCATTTCCCTAATGACTTACAATATGGAGCATCCTGACAGATGCTTATTTTCCATCTGTATATCTTTTTTGGTGCAATGTCTCTTCAGGTCTTTGGCCTACTTTATATATAATTGGGTTGTTTCTTTTCTTATTGTTGAGTTTGAAGAGTTCTTTGCATATTTGGATGGCAGTCCTTTATCAGATATGTCCATTGCCAGTATTTGGCCCAGTTTGTGGCTTGTCTTTTCTTTCTCTTGACGTTGTCTTTTGCATAGCAGAAGTTAATTCTAATAAAGTTCAAAATATTGATTATTATTTTCACAGGCTTTTGGTGTTATATCTAAGAAGTCATTGCCAAATCCAAGGTCATTTAGATTTTGTCCTACATTATCTTCTAGAAGTTTTATAGTTTGCATTGCAGCATTGCATATTTAGATCTTTGGTGCATTTCAAGTTAATTTTTTTAAGGAGTGTAAATTCTGTCTAAATTTATTAATATTTATTTTTAAATATAGATATCCAGTGGTTCCAGCACCATTTATTGAAATTCTTTTCTCTCTTTTCTTCATTGTATTCTTCTTTGTCCTTTGACAAAGATCAGTTGACTATATTTATGTGAGTTTATTTCTGAACTCTCTTTTCTTTTCCATTGATCTATTTGCCTATTCTTTTTCCAGTATGACACTGTCTCGGTTACTGTAACTTTATAGTAAGTTGGGTAACGTCAGCACTCCAACTTTATTTTCTCCTTCAACATCATGTTCAATATTCTGGGTCTTTTGCCTCTCCATTTAAACTTTAGAATCATTTTGTCTATGCCCATAAAATAACTTGCTGGAATTTTTATTGGAATTGCCATGAGCCTATAGATCAAGTTGGTTAGAATGGACATCATGACAATATTATGTTTTCCTATCCGTGGACATGGAATATCCCTCCAGTTATTTAGTTCTTTGATATTTTTAAATCAGAGTTTTGTAGTTTTCCTCATGTAGATCTTGAGATCTCTATTTTGTTAGATTTGTACCTAGGAGTACTCATGTAAGTGGTATGTTTTATTACAACTTCCACTTTCTCATTGCCAGTACTTAGGAAAATGATTGACTTTTGTATATTAACCTTGTATCCTCTACCTTACTATAAACACTGATTAGTTTCAGCAGGCTTTTTTTGTTAATTCTTTTCAATTTTATACGTAGACAATTATGTCATCTGTGAACAAAGAAAATTTCATTTCTTCCTTTCCATTCAGTATACATTTTATTTTCTTTATCTGTGTTATTTCATTAGGAAGGATTTCCAGTATGATATTGTAAAGCAGTAATGAGAGGGGGCACATTTGACCTGTTCCTGATTTTAGTGGGCAAGCTTCTAGTCTCTAACCATTAAGTATGATGTTAACTGTAGGTTCTTTGTAGATATTCTTTATCAAGCTGAGGAAGTTCCCCTCTAGTCCTATTTTACTGAGAGTTTTTTTCACAAATGGATGTTGGATTTTGTCAAATGCTTTTTCTACATCTATTTATATGATTATTTAATTTTTCTTTTTTAGCCTTTTGATGTGGTGCATTACATTAATTGATTTTAAAAATATTCAACCAGCCTCGTATACTGAGGATAAATCTCATTTAGCTGTGGTGTATGATTTTTTAATACATTGTTGGATTCTATTTGCTAATATTTTCTTGAAGAGTTTTGCATCTATGTTCATAGGAGATATTGGTCTACAGTTTTCTTTTCTTGTAGTGACTTTGTCTAATTTTGGTATTAGGGTAATGCTGACCTCATTGAGTGAGTTAGGAGGTATTCCTTTTGCTTCTCTCTTCTGGAAGAGATTGTGGAGAACTGGTATAATATTTTTCTTAAATGTTTGATAAAATCTACCAGTGAATTCATCTGGACCTGATGAACCTCTTTGGAAAGGTTATTAATTATTGATTCAATTTTTTTAATAGATACAAGCCTACTTAGTTTATTTACTTTTTCTTGTGTGAGTTTTGGCAGATTATGTTTTTCAAGGAATCAGTCCATTCAGGGATGGGGATCCTGCAGCCTTAAGGCCACGTGTGGCCTTCTACATCCTTAAGTGTGGCATTTGGACTGAATCCGGATTTTACAGAACAAATCCTTTTATTAAAAGAGGTACAACAGAGAAAGATGAAGGTTTTCTTGCCTCCTTTGGTGCTTAAAAACAAACAATTTTGGAATCAGAAGGCCGCAGTTTCTCCACCCCTGATTGGTTATCAAATTTGTGAGCTTAAGAGTGTTTCATGGTACTCCTTTATTATCCTTATAATATCTATGTGATATGTAGTGATGCCCCTTCATTTATTCCTGATATTGGAATTTTTGTCCTGTCTCTTGTTTGTCTTAGTGTGGCAAGAGTTTTATTGATTTTATTGATCTTTTCTTTTTTTCTTTTTTTAATTTCAGTATATTACGAGAGTACAAATGTTTAGGTTACATATATTGCCTTTGCCCCTCCTGAGTCAGAGCTTCAAACATGTCCATCCCCCAGATGGTGTGCACCACACCCATTAGGTATGTATATACCTATTCCCTCCTCCTACCTCCCATCTGCCTGACACCCGATGAATGTTATTACTATATGTGCACTTAACTGTTGATCAGTTAATACTGGTTTGATGGTGAGTACAAGTGGTGCTTGCCATTCTTGTGATACTTCACTTAGTAGAATGGGCTCCAGCTCTACCCAGGATAATATAAGAGGTGGTAGATCACCCTTGCTTTTTGTGGTTTATTGATCTTTTCAAAGAATCAGCTTTTGGTTTCATTGATTTTTTTTCTATTTCCTTTCTGTTTTCAATTTCATTGATTTCTGTTGTAATTTTTATTATTTCTTTTCTTCTGCTTTCTTTAGATTTAATTTGCCCTTCTTTTATCTAGTTCCTTAAATGGAAAATTATATTATTTATTTTAGATCTATCTTCTTTTCTAATATATGTATTCAATGCTATACTTTCTAAGCACTGCCTTTACTGCATCACACAAATTTTGATAAGTTGTGCTTTCCTTTTTATTTAGTTCAAAATATTTTACCCTTGCTCTTTAGATTTCTTTATTTAGAAGTGTGTTGTTTAATCTTCAAGTATATTTTGGAATTTTCCTGCTATTTTTTTGCTATTAATTTCTAGTTTAATTGTATTGTGTTCTAAGAGCAGACATTATGTGATTTCTATTTTGTTTGTTTGTTTGTTTGTTTGTTTAAGATGTGTTTTATGGACAGAATGTGATCTGTTTGGTCAACATTCCATGTGAGCTTGAGAAGAATGTGTATTCTGCTGCTTGCTGTTGCATAAAGTAGTCCATAGATCTCCATTGTATCCAGCTGATTGATGGTGTTGTTGAGTTCCACTGTGTCCTAACTGATATTCTGCTGACTGAATCTGTCCATTTCTGACAGAGGTTTGGTGAAGTCTCCAACTTTAATAGTGGATTCATCTATTTCTCCTTGTAGTTCTACCAGTTTTTGCCTCACATTTTTGATGCTCCATTGTTAGGCATCCTTGGAGAATTGACTCCTTTATCATTATGTAATTCCCCTCTTTGTCTCTGATAAATTTCCTTGCTTTGAAGTCTGCTCTTTCTGAAATTAATATAGCTATTTCCACTTTTTTGATTACTGTTATCATGGTATATATTTCTCCACCCATTTACTTTTAATCTATATGTGTGTTTAACAATTGCAAAGAGGTGGAAACAAGCGAAGTGCCCATCAATACATGAGTGGATTAATAAAATGTGGTATGTGTATACCATGGAGTTCTACTCAGCCACAGAAAGCAGTGGTGATCTAGCACCTCTTGTATTATTTTGGATAGAGCTGGAGCCCATTCTACTAAACGAAGTATCCCAGCAAGTCTTTTTCATTAGAATTATACTTGATTTCCTCCACCTTTAAAGTGTTTAAAGTTTTTTCAGGATCTATGATGATTCCCATTTGAGAACCATTCTGGCACCATTTTCTAGTAGAATTCTGACTTTACACATGAATTCTGCAGTTGTCTCAATATGGAACTTCTGTCATCTGAACTTTGGTTTGAAAAACATTTTGTAGATAGTCAAAATATAAGCAGACTGAAAACATGTCTGTCATTGCCCATTTGTCCTTCCTTGGATCTGTTCTCTATCACAGGAATCTGATTCCCAAACACTGTATTTCTCAGGCTCCCTTGCCAACCAACTTTAGGCTGGGTTTTATAAAGGAGAAACGCTAGTGGGAGTTAGGAGGATTGGAGAGTGGAGAAATCAGGATATTTTCACCTGTTCTCTACTTTGAGCAGCATCTCTAGCTGTGGTTGCTGCCCCTCAGGATCCTGTCTTGGACCAGGCAGCCTGACTCCTGGTTTTGGTTACATTCTATCCTCCTCTTCACCCTCTAGCCCTATCACTGCTGCTCTTTCCTGCTTTTCTTAATCTCTGGGTTGCCTTATTGACCCATGTGTGAAATCTTTCAACACTGTCACGATGAGTTCCATGTATTGGCTCCCTTCTAATGAGCTGCATGATGGAATCCTCCTTTCTTGAGTAAATCCTGAAATTCTGGAGAATGGAATTTTTCTGTTGAATCGGTGATTTTACATATGGGTGTCATGGAGAAATTATGAAAGAACAAGATTTTAGTGCCATCCAACATAGTTTATTTATAAAAGCTGATTCCTTCATATCATTTCCACTAGGAAATGACCACACTTCCCACATATTCCAAACATGCAACAGAGTGCCCAGAGCAGAGGGCCTCTTGATCTTCACTGTAATTTTATTGGACTGCCTTACCATGGTTAAACTTTTCCCTTCAAAATGGTTTTGGACTTTTGTTGAAGAGATAATTGTAATTATATTTTTAATTTAGAGTTTTAATATTTTATTTTTTTTATTTAAGTAAGCCTTTCTTTTGAGCCACTTTTTACCTGAAAAATACACCACCAATTATTACATACCTTGCAAGTAGTTTCAAAGATTTAAACACAACTTTAATTATGTATATTCTAAAGTGTTTTAAAGTAGGTCTTAAAGATTGGTTTTATCAAATATTTTAAATGGATAACATTCTCCCACACCACCAGCACCTCTCCTCAAAAAATATAAAGTCTTTATAGTGGTGTTTGAGTGAAAGTTGACCTAGTTCTCAAAGGATTTAACTTTACTGAATATAATTTTGTAACTTGAGGCTCTCACCTGTTAAATTTATTGAAACTCATATTCAGTCTGCTGAAGAATGTTCCTAGTTATCAATCACTGGCTAGTTTCTCTGAAGACAAGTTTCCTGAGCATCACACCCATAAAACTTGTTATTTTAGCATGCTGCCTTCAACCATCTGATATAGGGTTGCAGTATATTACTTGAAAAATACCTATAAAAACTCTAGTTTTCAGTTCTTGAGCATCTTATTAAAACCTGGACTTTTAAAATCCTTTATGACATGCTTACATGGAGTATAATCTTTCTTATCAAAAGTCATAAAGAATCAAATCCTCCTATTTAAGATAAAAGAAAAGTTTATTTTGTATCACTCAATCGCTAGTAGCTACCATGAGATCCTTAAAACATTACCCAATTGAGAGAATTTCTTACTTACACATTTTAGGCATTTGGATTTCCTTCCCCCTATCCATCCACCTTACCCTTCTCTGCTTAAAACTCCAGGACTCTCTCAGTTCCTCTTCATGCCCCATTCATACCTTAATTTTCACTTTATCCTATTGGTCCAGACTAGGTCATCCATGTCTCCTGCTTCTACAATGAATACCCAATAGTCTTTCTTATGGCTACCAATCCAAGTAATGGAAATTCATGGCTACCTTCCATCTAACTTCTCTGCATTTTTCTACCTTCCATCTCATTTCTCTGCATTTTTTTTAAATATTTTTCAGATGAAATGCTTCAGAATATCCTCATGTGTGTGTGTGTATGAGAGAGAGAGAAAAGGTAAGATGATTTAGATTTTCATTTGAAATGTCAACAAATCATATTTGGTCTAACCAGAGATTTAAATTACCAATTCTATGGCACATAGTAACACTTAATAAATGTTAGCCATTATTTTTACTATTATTATTTCCACATGTCTGTTGCCTTTCACTAAAATTCCTAGGTGAAGAAAAAAATTTTAAGAGACTTCAAGCGAAAACACAAGATGGTTTTGGCCTTTGCATTAAAAGTGTAGAGGGGTCTTTCATGATTCTCAGATAGAAGATGTAGTGGCAGAGTTAGGAAGAAATCAAGGACATTATATATATTTATGTATGTATATACATATATTGTTCTTGTTGTTCATTATTTGGCTTTGCTTTCTGTAAGGTATATCTTTTGTGTTTCCTGTCACTGACTGTAAGATAAAGTTTAAAAGGTGGCTTCTCTATTTGTATCTGTGTTTAATAAAAAGAAATATATACACTTCAAAGATTAACTTACTAGTCTCCGTATTATTACTGTTATTAAAGAAGAAAAATCAAATCCATAGAGGGCTGAACATAACCAAGTAAAAGTTCAGCATTCTTCATATGTAATGAGTCAACTTCTTTTTTGTGGGCTAATGTTCCCAATTAAGACCTATTGAGTACAAATGAGTATAAGCCAAAGATGACTGTGTTTATATATTTTTAAATGGTCAGAAGAAAATTGTATATGCAGATTAAAAGTACCTTTTGGAATACCTGAATAGTTTTCATGTTGTTGTTGTTGTTCTGTGTCCTTCGGTATATTTATATACATAATTGATTAGATGTTGAAAGCTGAGTTCAACGTCAAGCAGACTTGGCTTTAATTCCTAGGTGTGTCATTCTCTAGCTGTGTGGATTTGGTCAAATATTTAACCTCACTGAGCCTTGGTCTCCTCATCTCTAATACAGAGATAGCAGAGATAATAGTAGCTATCTCTTTGGGTTATTGAAGAAAGATAAATAAAATCTGGAATGCTATTAGCATGGTGACTGGCACACAGTAAGTGCTCAAATAATGTAATCTGGTATTATCATTATTAACTCTTATTAAAGTAGATTTTTTTTGCTATTGAAAAATAAGTGTATTACCTTAGCTCTAGACATAATTAGTGGAGTATTAGCCTCACAGAAGAATAAAAACTGATCTGATTTTCCTCATTATGAGATCTTGTAAAAGAAGGGAATAATTTATTGTTTAAAAACTAAATAGTTTACACTTCTAGGTGAAGTGTCATCTTTCTCTTCATTCCATTTTCTCCTCCTTTAACATGAAGTTATTAGAAAGAGACTTTTTTCAGCTCCATTCTCAAAATGTGTCACCATCCTGATCACTTTTACCACTCTGTCTCTTTCTCCTATACCCAGTAATCTCCTAATAAATATAACCAACTCCTGAGTCACTAAAATCTGTTGTTCACAGAGCAGCCGGAGTGATGATTCTGCAACATAATTCGGATCACATCACTCTCCAATTCAAACCCCTCCTACAGCTGCCTATGTTGTGTAGAACAAAATTCAAAGGCTTACTCTTCCAAAATCCAGCTCTTCAGTAACCTCTGTCCTTATTTTCCACCACTTTTCTCCTCCTTCACGTCATTGCCTACCACAGGTCATTCCCGTACTGACCCCAGGACCTTTGCACTTGTTGCTCACCTCTTGGAATTCCCCTTCCTCTGATGTCTACAAGACTGGCATCCTTAATCTATCCAGGCACCTTCCTTAAAGAAGCCTTCCTCAATCACTCCAACTAAAATAGTAACTTAGCATCAGCCTGTATCCCTTTATCCTGGTCTATTTTTCTTCAGAACCTATCATTTCAAGTTTATGTGTTTATTCGTGGCAGTATTCCCAGTTCCTTGTGCTGGGTTTGACATATACCAAGTACTTAATAAGTATTTTTGAATCAATAAATGAATGTTTTACTTTAGAAAATAATTACTTTTGTACTTTTTGAAGTTTATTCACTTTTTTAGGCTATACTTCTTAACTTAAAATGATTAGTATGTACCACAAATTTTAACCAAAATAGTAGGTAAGTTAATAAACCCAATATTTATTATGATAAGCAATGCTAAAGCATTTTCATATGCAACTTTCATAATATTAACCAATTAATACAGAAAAATTTTCAGTTCTATGGTGTTGTTCCATCGTGGTACTTAGTAAAGTGAGAAAAATAAAGTTCACAGGATATCTAAAGAATGATAAATCCTAATCAAAGTACAACCTTGTTTGAGTGAAAGCTTTGGTTATCCAAATTGTGCTCATTTACTTCAAGGTAAGATCATAGGTCAGCCATTCTTTGTTAGATAAATATACTTTTCTGTTGACCAGCTGAAGACATTATGCTTTTACTCCAAAAATATCCCCACTAATTTGAAAATTATCTTTTAGACCCAGGTTATTTGTTGAAGAATAAGATGTTCCTAGCAAAAATATAAGAACCAGCATCCTTATGAAAATAGCAAACTAAAAGACTTCAGATTTTCTTTGGCTCTTTTTTAAGTGAACATTTGACCAGTATATTGACAGGTAAGGAGAGAACATAGTTTAGGTGCTCTGCTACCATCTGACTTCATCTCAAGCAGTTCTCTACTCTGATCTACCTGGCCACCCCTAGCAGCATTTTTATTTGGGGCTTTCTTCTTCTGCTGTTTGACCAGTTGGTTTCAAAGTCTTCAGTCTATTCATGCTCTGATCCATTCTCCACTCTGCATCTTACCCGGCCTGCTTAAATTGTGCCAGTGATCCTTTATTATCTACAAGAAATGTCCAAGCTGGACCCTATGGTGCACAGGCCTCTGTGACTCCCCCATGTCCTACTGCTCCCAGCCACTTTTCTCTTAAAAGCCCTTCTCTGACTGCCTCACTTTCCACCCTCAACTCCCTTTTGAGCACAGAAAGGTCACAATAAAATGACTCAATCATATGGCAGTTTAATATATTACCAAGAAAATTTGCAGTCAGACATAACCAAATTTGAAACCCTTTTTCTAATTTACTAGGTTTGTGGTCTTAGATAAATTACCTAACTCTCTCATTTACAGTTCACTAGCTGGAAAAATGGGAATGATTGTACCTACCCCAGTTGCAAGAAATATATTAGACTGTAAAGCACACAGCACGTGTTCAGCAGGTGGTAGCTGGGTTTAATAATTATTATGCACAATGCCTGGTAGAGAGTATGCCCTCAGTAATTGTTATTTCTCTTCCCACCTCTTGGTGCAGACAGAGTTTCATCAGAGAGCCTCTTATCCAGTGCCCTTATCTGCCAAACAAACTGCCCACCCTCTGGAGTAGTTAAAGCCCTTTCCAGGAGCTTTCAAGTCCAAATAACGCTAGTGTTTCTTTCCAACCACATGGGCTCCCGCAGAGGCCAGTTGGTAGCCATGCTCTGAAAATGAGGCAGAGTTCAGATTTTTACTGCATTTTATGTGCACAAACAACTCAAACTCGGTAAACACTTTCACTGCCATGTGGAGCAAAGCGTACTGAAGCCTTGATATGACACATTCTGAAGTCTTAAAAAGACAAAGGGAAACAAAAAAAGTTAAATTTTTAAAAATCTGGGATAACAGTGAGGAGGCAATGACTAAAACAGTAATTACTCTGATAGCAATCCTAGGTACCTTATTTCTCCTGTGGGCAATGATATGAAACCTCCTGAGATTAATCTGAAGACATCTCTGGAGCACACAAGGCCAATCCTGATGCCAGCCTAAGTTCCTTAAGAGCATTGTTTTCAATACGAACAGCCAGTCTCAGCAACATGCAATCCGGAAGCATCCATTTTATATAAAGAAGTGTACACAAATACAGATTAAGTGCTATTACAAAATAGTAAGGGCTTCCTAATCGCACCTGTGACACAGCAGGTAGATTTATTCTGACAAAGTAACGAATGATATGGCTTTGATGGGAGTGTCAGGTAAAGCCAATTATCATCAGCTTGACATGACAGCATACTAAAAGTGTCTCCCTGGTTTCACCCTCTTTTCTGAGGCGGATATTTTTGTTTCTGGGCATGGTTCTGATTTGGGATGTTCCAAGTTGTTTTTCTTTTCAGAAATGCAGATGTAGCCATTGTTTTAAAAGACTCCAAGTGTGTCACCCTGATTTATCCATTTAGGATGGTTCCATTATAAAACGAGTCAGTTACTTCCTGGAATGGAACCAATGCAAAGAGCAATCCTAAACCCTAACTCACTGCAAACATTTTCCTGAATGCATGACATTCATGGCTGTTTGTTTAAACAAGGGCACTGCAGTCATACCAAGAAAGAAAACTAGTAATCAGAATGTGCAATGTCAATATCTTTCCAAAGGGGACTTGATAATACATGACTCATATTCATTAAATTTGAACTGCATCACACTACATCGCTTTACCTATTTATAAGATGATACGCCTACGTTAAGCAATTTTTAAAAACTGTGTTTGGGGACCTCATTTCTGAACATAATAGCCCGCATTCTCTTAGGAAGCTAGGTAAGCACACTAGTAGCCACACAGTGGTGGTCTGTGCAGCTTGGCTGTGGACACCATGAAGTTCTGTTCTCTCTTTAGCTTTATTTTGAGGTTGAACACCACTAATCAGCCATCCACTCATATTATAAGGTTGGTTTATGCAGCTGGGCTTAGATGAGGGTGTGCCCTAGAATCAGACACCCAGCCCATCATTCACATGGGGAATATTCCACAGTGAGGGAAGTATTTTTTGTGAACCTCACATTCCTCATCCATAAAATTGGGCACACAAGGGAATCTCTAAAAACCTCAGTTTCCTGATTTGTAAAACAGGAATGGGAACACCTATTTCGTAAAACTGTTGTGACAATTAAATGAGATAATTATGTGAAATGCTGGCATACGATTCAAACCCAGTAAATTAGAATTTTTATTATTGCCTCAAATTTTTTTCTTTCAATTGTTAGTAATTTATAATCAAATTATTTTCTTTTCTAACCTTTTATGTTAGTTTGTTCCTGGGCTACTCATTTACTACTCTAGAACTCTCCCATCTCTGCCTACCCTTGACATACTTAAACTCTCTTGCTTACTTTGTGTCCTTCCTTCTCTGAACAGTTCATAAACCATTTATACCATTTCCCCAATGTGGAAGCAATAACATGCTCCAGGAAACTCAGATTTCATACCTGAATACACACCTGCGTTGCATTCTACCTGCAATGATTTGAACCCATACAGTAAGGGTTTTGTCACTTTAACTTGACTTTGCTGCTACCCTGAGACAGAAGGATATATTTCTTTTTCCTTCCTTCCTGTTTCTCTCTCAATCTCTCGCTCTCTCTTTTTTTCTCTCTTTTTCAGCCTACTTTCTTAAAATAAGCTCCTACACTATGGTTCATTTTCTATTTCACAGTGAGAAAAGGATAGAACAATTTTGGCAAATAAAAGTTGAGGCATACAAGTAATAATTAACTTTTGTCATCTTGTTAAGTGAGAAACATTCTTTCAGAAATGGATTTGACTTTGAAAGTAGATAAAATTTTTTGTCAAAAAATTTAAAATCCTATAATTTAGAACAGCAACCTCTTTTGCTTTTTTACTCCTTTAAGAGTTGCCTAAAATTGTGTGGAAGAGGACTGCCATCTTGATATAGTAGTTTGGTTTCGGAACTCTGCAATTGCAGCAGGCCAAGACAGAAAAGGAGGAGTTGGATAAAATGTATGTCACATCTGGTTTTCTTATTAAAAATGCACTACTCACCGTCAGCACTCTTATAAGCCTATACAAGTCAAATTATGTTTTTTGATTGCTTCTGGGTTTCTTTTATTAATGTGTTGGCTGCTTCTTTGGATTTTTTTCTGTCTTCATTTCAGTTAATCAGTTTCTTATTTTTATCTTTCCAGAGAACTTAACTTCTCAATATGGAAGACTTTTATTTCTTTCTGAAAATACAGAGGACTGTCATCGTCTAAATTGCCAAATTCTATGCTTAGTTCTGTCTTCTTCATAAGCGAAAATTCCCATAACCACTGGCCATCTGATTAGTATATTGAGTTCCAAGAAACAAAGATCTCATTTCTCTTCGTGTCTGCTTTGAAAACCTTGCAACTATATAAGGATGGAATTAATATTTCATGAGTTCCATATTGGTTGTGAACACTGATTTAGAAGGAATACAAAGTGGGTCTAGGGTTTCAGAATTAATAATTTTAATATATAAAAATCATCTTTTTATCTAGTCACATATTTTGTATATAGTCAATGTTATAATTTTTTGAATTAAGAAAGATTCCTATATTCATAGTGCTACTCAAGAAAAAGGAACGAGAAAAGGAATGGCATTTTTTTAACAGAATAATACCTGAATGTAGGAGGACTGACCAATTCAGAAAATGACTACCTTAATTTAACAATTATCTAAGACAAAGATCATCAATGGATGGTAAAAACACTGAGCACATTGTTGCTAGGGAAGAAGATTCACATGGTCTCGTAGTATCACCCCACAGATTATTTATTAACTTCAAAGAAAAAAAGGCTCTTTTATAATGGAAAGATCTGGCAGACATTGCTTCAATGAAGTGACCAAAGGTAGCATCATCAATAATGCAACAAATGGCAGCATATGCTTCTTAAGATAAGGTAATGGGAAGTACACAACATTATTTATGTTGTACACATGTAAAAATATTAGATCTAACACCAAGAAAACAGTTGGAAAAATATAGTTATACATTGTTTTACCTGACAATTTGTCAACACTCTTGAAAATTTTCAGTGTCATGAAAGATGAGACAAAGAAGATATGTCAGTCAAATGCATTCCATAGTTCTCCAATGGATCCAGAATTGGAAAAAATTGAGACAGCTGGGGAAATTTGAATATGGAATATGTGTGTTTAATGATAGCATGTATATGTAAAAATTTGGGGGTATGATAGTATGTGGTTATATAAAAGAATGTTCTTAGGTGATACATGGTAAAATGTTTTTGGTTAAAGTTCATTTGTAACTTGTTGAAATGATTAAAAAATATAGGCTTACAAATATGTGTGTGTGTGGGTGTGTGTATATGTACACACACACCCCCCCCACACACATATATGGAAAGAGAGAGAAAGCAAATTGGCAAAATGTTTGATGGTAAATCTAGGTCAAAGGTATAGAAGTGTTTATGGGTATTGCTTTCTCTAACTTTTTGCAATTGGAATCAGCTAGAGGTACCTATTTTTGTCAGGGAAGATGGTGCAAGAAACTTGTCTTCCTGGCAAGAGGATAGAGTGTTGCTACACCTCTCTGGCCTCTTCTCTGAGGCGTGTGCTGTGCTGACAACAGCAGCTCGTATTCACAGTACTCATTACCTGGGGTCCATGCACAAGTGATCAGGCTGCCAGCATTTCCTGCTCATTTCTCCTCTCCCGAGGTGCTTGGAGAGGTCAGAGGGACAAAGGAATGAAGAAAATGTAGGTGAGGAAAAGGGATTTTCATCTACCAGTTCTTTGGAGGCCAGAACAGGGAGAGCATTAACTTACCTTCCTCCAATGGTTAATAATATATGACATAAAAGTAGAGGCACTCAGTTTTGCTCCAACTTTCCTTTCCATCTCAGAATCTTCAGGGCTTTTATAAACAGAAGGGCAAATTTAGTTTGGTTCCAAGTTGTGTACAATACTTTTTTTTTTTTTTTGGCATTGCATAGCACCAGCAAAGGATTAAATAAGGCCGTTGATAGCATCTGTGCGTGTCCTATTAAGCATGCTGAGAAAACAGAGTCAGAGCAAATAACCTGGAGCAGGACTTTGAGGGCAAGCAGGAAGGCTGCAGAATTGTTTAGAATGCCATAATGTGAATTAGACAAGGAAGTCAGCAGGTGCTTTGGCCCCGAGTAAGTATTTAACCAGGGAGCCAAATAGGAAGGATGTTTTCAAAGGCTTTTTTAGAAAAAGGTAGTAAACAGTATAGACTCTTCTTTCATCTCTCAGCTTCCTGGTTCAGCTCCAGCCCAAATTGAAGAGAAACCTCAGCTCTAACTGTTGCTATCAAAGAAGGAAAGAGGAAAAGGGATTAGGGGAATTGATCAATAAGGTCAAAATTGGGGAGCGAGTGCTAAAGTTATTTTGGTTTTGAAAGGGTCACTTAATTTAGTTCAACAGAAGTAGATTTTAATTTAACCTACAATTTTATTTAGAACGTTATAAAATCTCACCCTGAATTCTTCCAGCCTCTAAATATGTTGACCATGCTTATATTCATGGTTGTCTCCTTGTTTGATAAATCTTTCATATGGTGTAGATAAGACTTTTAGCTAAGAAATTTTTGTGATTTAGTGATAAAGTGGGAAAATATGGAAAAGAGTGTGTGAGACCTAGTTTAATAAAGTATATTCTTACTCCAATAGAAAGATAATGTATTCCCCAACAGCTGCATGGGAATTTTCAAGAATATTTGTAAAACATTATTTTACTCAGTTGGAAAAAAAGAAAAAAACACCATCCAAACCTCGAGTCTTCACAACATTTATAAAACAAGTTGCCTCTTACACTTCCCAGGGGCAATTTCTTTAAGCAGCTCATTTTCATCCTGACTTGAGATTTTGGTGGAGATTCATTTATTCAAGGTAGTATAGAGTAAATATTAAACACACCACAGAAGAATTTATTACAAGCCCAAAAAATAATTTATTTTAAACTTCTTATATTACAAGGAACAGTGCACATGACAAAACATTGGACATAGTAAAATAATCTTGATTTGGGTTTTGGGCTTTATTTTTTTTTAATATAAAGGCTAACACTTTATCTACCTTGTTTCTTTTATATCCATTTTTGAATTCAAGCGGTTTTTAATTTAAAAAAAAAGGATATTTAAGTCTCCCACACAATATTTCTTATATTTGAACTGTCCTCTTAGGGCTCATATATTGATATTGGAATGCTGTTTTCCCATTTCCTTTCATGGGACTTATTTCAAAAAAATTAGGTTCAGATATTCTAGAAGAATCTATGAGCAATTTTATTCTTATTTATAAAATGTTTCAGAGGGGTACATTTATATAAGACAGAGTAGTGGAGAACATATTTCAGCTAATTCACAGATGTCTAATCCTATGTTTCTGTATTTCTTACTGTATGGAGGAGTCACCTTTCCTTAGCAGGTTTTTTACTTGATATTTGAGCAACACGTTCAGCAGAGAGATCAACTTCCTGAATAAGGCAGAAATGGATTGTTAAACACTGAAATATCTCCTGTCAGAATAACTTGTCACTCAGGGAGTACATTCTACATCCCTGTTCCCTTGATTGACTTTTATAACAAACAGTCGTTACATGGTTAGACTGTTTAGTATCAATATTGATTGCTAGGAAATTAAAGTAAACTAAAGTTCATTGACATGAAGCAATCACATGTGGAGTGATGAGATGAAGATGTAAGCAGAGGATTCATGTCATGTGTAATTGCTATGGAACATTCCAGGTGTTTCGAGCAACTTTTTCACCTAGAGAGAACAAGTTTTATACATCAACAGGTCAGTACCAGGGAACATGGTTGAAGGATCCAGAGAACACATAAGAAATCAATGGCAGCTACTTCCCCTAAAGCACAGGCTCATTGCTCAATACATTTAATTTAATTAGTGTTATGTGGCACCCACGGGAGAGCTCTGGGCTTCCATAAGTTTAACATTCAGATCAAAAAGTTACAAATTCAATTTTTAATGGCCACTCAGGTTTTTACAAAAAGTAAAACAAATGTCCAATAATAATGATGATAAATGTAATACTTAATATTTATTGAATACTTACTACATGCTAGGAGCATGTCAGATGTTTTCCTTTATTTGCATGAGTGAATAGCTAGAATAAAGCACAAATTATTGGAGGAAAGCAGACTTTATTTTGATTCTACTTTTTCCTAATTTACTTTTGTATACATCCTCATAATTCATCCAAATCTTCTCAGTTCAGAATTGCAAAGCACCCAGTAGTCCATTTTATTTAATTAGCTCATAGCATCAGCTTTTTTTTTTTTTAATTCATAAGAATTTGCCAGTGTTACAAAATGCCTACTGCTGTTATTGTCCTCACATTCCAACAACCTGGGAAATGTCTTCAGTGCTAAGTGAATTAAGTAAATCCTGAATTTTTCAATTATTTAAATATATTCTTGCTACCAGAAAAAATATAGTATAAATTAATAGAACACAATAATGTAGCATCTCTCCTGTTTTTGCTGTTTATTGGTAGTATAATGTTCTTAAAGGAGGCAACTAAATTTTTTAAAACCATTGGAGTATCATTAGAATGAGTTTGCATTAAATGTTATAACATAGGTAGGCTATTTTGACATGGTGCTTCAAAACAGAAAACAAAAAAATAGTGTGCTTATGGTTACCTACATGCCATGAATATTCAGTTTTTACTTAAATGCAAATTTACTGACACCATCTGTTTTTTTTTTTTTCCAATAAAATGGAGAATTCAACTACCTTACAGCAGAAAATCTTTTAGCTCTTTCTCCTCTCATTTTTGACCTTGGATTATTCCTTGAATGATCATTGCCTAAGTTGCTAAATGAACACTATACCAATGTTTTTAAAGTGCATGTATTCCTTGGAAAATTAATTGTTGGAATGTTATTAGGTATTTGACAGAAAAATAGACTCCTCAGTTAAATACAAGAAATAGCACTTACACATAATTAAACATTTTTGTTTGAATGTTGTGTTTGGTTGGTATCTTTGTTTACTGCAGGACTTCTCTAAGTAGATATCCAGGTAAATTCCACTAATTTCAGAAAAGAGGGAGTTTAGGTGTTTCATTAACCCCCATTTTGATCAAGTAGAAAGAGTCCCTGCCTCAGATGGCAGGAAAGGTTTCATACATAACAAAGCGGAAAGGCCTTCTCTAAAGTCAGTGGCACTGCAATTTGAAGCAGAGTTAGTGATCAGATTGTAGGTTGTGGTGCCATATCTTCATGTCTATTGCCTGCAGCTGAACTGAGCAAAAAATATTTTCTTCTGATGAGACAGTACAATAACAAACAAACAAATAAAATCCCCTGCTCCATGTTTTATTGAGGGGCAAAGGATGTCTTATGAACCTTCAAGTCCCAGCCATACTTAAATAGTAGTTTTAGAAATAACTACTTAAATTAAGGCATTTGGGGACAGAATGGAAAATGTGTAAATACATTTTTCCAAAAATCTGACAACTCACAAAATGTTCCAATGGCAGCTTCATGATTGATTAATATCAAGAGAACATCTTTTGAGGTAAGGTTTCACTCCTGCTTTCTCTCTGATAATAATTATCTGTGTTAATAAATTTGAAATTCATTACTACCAAAATTTGTGTCTGCTTGCTGGACAAAATTGGAAAGGTACCAGCCATAGTAATGAGACACAGCAGAATTTTTTAGGCTTGTACCTACATAAGAGTTAAGAAACAACGAGAACTACTTTTTAAAATATATTGTGAAAAATGTCACTAATCTATACCAAAACTGTCTACATAGCTGCCTAAACTTTAGAGTAACACTCCCCTGATCAGTTATTATGGTCATAGTCAATGACTTTGAAGTCAAAGACAATGGAAGTCAAGACTAAAACCTGTGCTATTCCTTTGAGTTAAAATGCAAATATTTCAATTTTTTTATTAGAAGAGAAAGCATGTACATATTATTAAAGGACAAAATTAGATCAACCCTGAGAGATTTAGGTACAGAATAGGTTCGGTTTTGATGAGAGTGAGTTGAAGGAATGTCAGAAGAGTGAACTCAGGTTGTAATGACAGACCTGGGTACCAGAAAGTACTAAAACATGAAAATAAAAAAGCTTGGACATGACAAGGTACAAAAAAGAGGGGAAATTCAAACTTTGTATGTGAAACAACCTGTTACCTTGACTAATTATGCAGCAAGTCTTGTGATGTAACAAACTCTTAAAACTCATAGTGACATAGTGACACCAGTCTGTTCCTTTCCATTCTTTCCTCCTTAAAGGTAAACTCTCAAGCTTTTGTGATTATATATCAAAAGACATAAAATCTTTTCTTTCCATACCATCATTAAACCTTCTTTATTGCCAGGGATAATGTTGACCCTTGCAATTACTTGATGGTATTATTCTTCTATAAATTGTGAAAAATAGGCTTCCAGATTAGAACAGATAAGCCTGAAAGTAGTGAGGATTTCATATTCCAGATGATATTACACTATTGGTACATTTTCTTCAATCACATGGACCAGCAAGGTATATATGTATAATTACATATGTACATATATGTATGTATACATATGTATATGTGCATATATACCCATATAAATACATATATAGTTTATATATATATGTAAAATTATGAAGTAGAGGAAAAAGACCAGATAGCAGCAGACATCAGTCTCCCTTTAAAAACGAAAGTATCGCTGCCTGTCTGAGAAGCATTGGGAGATAAAATCACCCCATGTGATTCACAACAGCAGCTTATTCTTGTTTGAATTGTATTTATAAGATGAAGCTCCAAATCCTGTTAAGTTATCATAACTGTGCACTGCATGGGAGATGAAGCAGGACAAGAGCTTAGATGAATAGTTTTTAAACATATTTAGCAAAAAGATCTTTTTCCAAAGCAAACATCTTGTGACAGAATTTCAATATATAAAATTATATTTTCTATCATGTAAGTTCAAATTTATAACAATTATATATCACAAAGTCATTTGAAATAACAAGTAAAAATTTAGAAAATGAATGTCACAGATGACAGCCACGTAAGCATCAGCGTTTAATTTATTTATACATTTTTTCTACACTGTTAAACAAATCCTATTTCACATATAGAGTGTTGCACATGGTTTTTAAACAGCTTGCAGTATAGCAGAAAATGTTTTCACAATGAGAAGTTTATCTGGCTGTGCAACATCACAATAAGCTTACCGAAGGTGGACACAATAGGGGATTTGAACACAGAAGAATGAAGGCTCAGAGATGAAATCCAAGCTAATGTGGCTAAAAACTGGCAGATTTAGGATGAGAACTTTATGCTTTCCATCACTGGTTCTATGTGACCACAGTTTAGAAAATTCAGGCTAAAATAATTGCCTCTGTACAAAATCACCAAAAATACCTTTCTGGATTTAGAAGAAAGAAGAAAAATATAGATGGTAACTCTGAGAAGGAAACCTAGCCAAAATAAATACCAATCTTTCAGTCAAACCTACTTATATGCTCCTAAAGATGCAACAGGGGAAATGCATCACTCATTGTCTCAGTTAAGCTAGTGTGGTCATAAACGGGCAATTGTAGAGCTCTATTCTCTTCTGTTCTATTCTATTCTGTTCGTATTTATTTAGACAGAGTCTCACTCTGTTGCCCAGGCTGGAATGCAGTGATGTCATCATAGCTCACTGTGACCTCAACACTCCTGGGCTCAAGTGATCCTCCTGCCTTAGCCTCCCAAGTAGCTGAGACTATAGGCGTGTGCCACCATACCCAGCTAATTTTTTTATTAATAGTTTTTGTAGAGATGAGGGTCTCACTATGTTGTCCAGGCTGATCTGGAACTCCTGGCCTCAAGTGATCCTCCTACCTTGGCTTCCCAAAGTGAGCCACCACACCCAGCTCAAAGCTACATTTTAAATAAAGTTGCAGTGTTGCATTTTAATGCCCGATGAAGTATGTGTATTGTGCAGCACCTTTATTCCAAAGTGCTTAATAAGTACTTTCTCATTCATCCCTTACCCTTGATAGGGAAAACAAACAAACAAACAAACAAAAAACATTTTCTCCAAATCAGTTTGCATAATAGATATCTATTTCTTGAACTCTCATCAGGTGTATTAAAGTTCTTTTGTAAGCTCAGAACTAGAGAGACATATCTGTCCACCATCAACTCTTACAATAAAAATCATTCTAAATGACCTAAAATAGAAGTTGCACGTTTCCAAGGTCCAGATCCCACCTGTGTTATGTCTGTATCTATCTCTAGCCCTCCATTTTACCTCTCAGGGTATGTTGAAACTCTGATAAACTGATAAACTCTTGATCTGGGCACACTAACGAATCAGAAAATGTTTTCCCCTTGTGTTTTGACAGGAAGAAGAAAGCAGAATTGGCCAGGATGCAGTCAGCATCTAAGGACTTGGACAGAAATAAGACACAGAAAATCTGGGGTGGTGGCAGCTGTGGTGAGAGATGGCAATGGAACAGAGATTTTTCCAATGGAGAGATGTGGTCTCCCGACAGGAAAGGCATTTCCAACTCCTACAGATGGATGCAACGGTGAAACTTCTAGTCATATATCCCACAGGTGATCTATGAATCTTAAATAGTAGACCTTCAATTTTGTATTCACATTTAGACTATAGAGTAAATAAAAACCTTTTTTGCATATTTTATGTAGTTTTTTTTTTTACTCCCAAAGTCATGTAGATACTTTTGGAATCAATGCAAATACATTAATCTAACAGAATGCTAGACTTACATTAGGTTTCAGTGATTATAAAATCTCCCAATCAATATTTATACAGAATATTACTATCTTGATGTAGAACAGTAATAATCTTTTAGATATTATCTTTTCTCTCAAAAGGGTCATAGACTACTGACGTAGAGAAAATCAAGGTCCACCAGCTTGCCTGGCAAGTATGGCTCAAACAGGACGAGGGTTCGAATCTCCTGACACAGTGTTAGGTTCCCTCTATACCACCAGTGGTACTGAGTTGCTAAAATGTAGGCGTCATGAAGAAAGTCTAGTTTGCACACAAACACATATTTTAAAATGTATATATAAACGTAGTTTATATTAAAATTATTAGAAAACAAAGGCAAAAGGAATCATATTCTCAAAAAGTACATTTCTTTAGCAGTGATTTAAACACTACTTTTTAAACTGTGCTAGGAGCAGAGAAAAGACGTAAATAAGGTGATTAAGTGAAGGAAAGAGAAATGCTTCTCTCACTGCCCTCCTGCAATTAGAGCTGTTATGTTTTAACTGGATAATTGGTGGTAAGTTTGTGTCAGGATCCTCTTCTCTATATGATTTTGGTACAGAGTTGGCTGAAAAGTGAGCTTATGTGAGATTTGGAAGATGGGAGTGAAGCAGAAGCCACAACTCTCAGAAGGGTATGTGGTCAGACATGGGGATGAAGAAATGTAGAGGTTTTTGACAAGTTCCAATCCTTGCTCCCTTGGTCTAGCTCATCTTCCTGGCTGATAATTCTGCTGACAAACAGAGCGTCAGCTGATGGCATTAGATAATTGGTTTCAGCCCCCAGAAGGCTGTAATTACATTGTAAGAATTGCTCCCCCAGAGGCTGGAGTTTCCATAATTCTTGCCATCTTCATCTTCATGCAGGTCCAACTTCAATGGCCAGATGTGTTTGGATTCTTGGATTTCCCTATAAGCTCCAAAGAATGCTTCAGGTAAAGTGGTTTACTTGTTTCTTTGGTTCTCTAGCACCTCCTACCATAGTTTAAATGTTTGTCTTCTGGCAAACACACATTAAAATTTAACCGCCATTTTAACAGTATAAAGAGATAGAACCTTTAAGTCATGATTGGGCTATGAGGACTCTATCACATAATAAATTAATAAATTAATGGCATAATAAATTAATCTCATTATTGAGGAGTAAAGCAGGTTCCTTAAAAAAGGATGGCTTCTTTTTGTCTCTCTCACCCTCTTTTTGCCCTTCAACCATAAAATGACACAGTAAGATGGCCCTCCCAAGACACTGGCCCTTCAATCTTGAATTTCTCAGTCTCAAAAGATGTAAGCCAATAAATTTCTGTGCACTATAAATTACCCAACCTGTGGTATTCTGTTATAGCACAAAACAGACTAAGATACTTCTATTTCAGACCTTTATAGAAGCCTTGTTTTCATGGCTGAACCCTGACACAGGCTCTAAAACAAGATAAAAAATAAACATAAAATGTATAAGATTAACAATCTGTTAATACAAAAGTGACCCAGCATGAGAAATGTGTTGCCCAATGGGACCAAGTTAGCTTGTCATCTGGTTTCTATAACCAGTTTATTTCATGGACTAATAACAAAAACAATATCTACCACAAGCAGTTCTCATTTTATTGTGTATCATTGTATTGAACTTTTCAGATATTGCATTTTTTACAAATTGAAGGTGTGTGGCAACCCTACCTCAAGCAAGTCTATTGGCACCATTTTTCCAGCAGCACATGCTCACTTTGTGTCTCTGTGTCACATTTTGGTAACTCTCGCAATATTTTAAACTTTTTCATTATTATTATACTATGGTGATCTGTGATCAGTGATCTTTGATGTTACTATTGTAATTGTGTTACGGTGCCACAAACCATGCCGATAGAAGACTGTGAACTTAATCTATAAATGTTGTGTATGTTCTGACTGTTCCACTACTGGCCATCCCCCCGCCCCCTCCCATTGCGCCTCCCTATTTCCTGAGGCACAACAATATTGAAATTAGGCCAACGGCTTCTGAGTGTTCAAGTAGAAGAAAGAGTCACACATCTCACTTTAAATCAAAACCTAGAAATGATTAAGGTTATTGAGGAAGGTATGTGGAAAGCTGAGATAGGCTGAAAGCTAGGCCTCTTGTGCCAAAGAGTTGGCCAAATTGTAAATGCAAAAAAGAGTTTTTGAAAGAAATTAAAAATGCTAAGTCAGTGAACTCATGACTGCTAAGAAAGCAAAACAGTCTTATTGCTGATATGGATAAAGTTTAACTGATCTGGGTAGAAGATCAAACCAGCTATAACATTCCCTTAAGTCAAAGCCTAACCCAGAGCAAGGTCTAACTCTTCAATTCTGTGAAGGCAAAGAGAGGCGAGGAAGCTATAGAAGACAAGTATAAAGCTAGTAGAGGTTGATCCATGAGGTTTAAGGAAAGAAGCTGTCTCCGTGGTATATAAAAGTTCAAGGTGAAGCAACAAGTACTGATGTAGAAACTATAGTAAGTTATCCAGAAGATCTAGCTAAGATCAGTTATGAGGGTGGCCATACTAAACAATAGATCTTTTAATGTAGACAAGACAGCCTTTTTTGGAAGAAGATGCCATCTAGGACTTTCCTAGCCAGAGAGGACAAGTCAGTGTCTGGCTTCAAAACTTCAAAGGACAGACTGATTCTTGTTAGGAGCTAATGCTGTTAACTGATATCAGCTAACATGTTGATTGATACTGTATTTATGCCTGCTAACATAGCATCCATTCTGCACAGATAAAGGAGTAATTTTGACTTTCCAGTCTTATTATTTAAGAAATACATTTCATAAGGTTATTGTTGGCATGCATAGTGATTCCTCTGATGGATATAGGCAAAGTAAATTGAAAATCTCTGGTAAAGATTCACTATTCTAAACACCATTAAGAATATTTGTGATTGGAGGAAGTCAAGACAGAAACACTAACAGGAGTTTGAAAGTAGTTAATTCCAACCCTCATAGATGACTTTGAGGGCTTCAACACTTCAGTGGAGGAAGTAACTTCAGATGTAGTGAAATAGCAGGAGAATTAGAAGTGGAGCCTGAAGATATGACTGAATTGCTGTAATTTCATGATCAAATTTGAACAGATGAGGAGTTGGTTCTTATAGATGAGTAAAGAAAGTGGTTTCTTGAGATGGAATCTACTCCTGGTGAAGATTCTGTTATTATTGTTGAAATGATGACAAAGGATTTGGAATATTCTATAAACTTGGTAAAGCAGTGGCAAGGTTTCAGAGGATTAACTTCAGTTTTGAAAGAAGTTCTTCCATGGGTAAGATGTTATCAGATAGGATCACATGTTACAGAGAAATCTTTCTGAAGGAAGACTCAATTGATGCAGCAAACTTCATTGTTGTCTTATTTTAAGAAATTGCCACAACCACCTGAACCTTCAGCAATCACCAACCTTCAGCCATCAACATTGCAGGCAAGACTCTCTACCAGCCAAAACATCATCTCTTGCTGAAGGCTTATATTATTGTTAGCATTTTTTAGCAATAAAGTATTTTTATTTCAAAATATCATGGGGGTACAAATGTTTCTGGTTACATGGATTGCTTTTGTAATGCCTGAGTCAGGGATGTAAGTGTGCCCATCACCTAAATAATGTTCATTGTACCCATTAGGTAGGTTTTCACTCATCTTCTCCTCCCTCTCCCACACCCCCGCTTGATTTCCGCTGACTTTTACTTCCGTCTGTGCACACATGTGCTCATCAGTTATTTACAATTTAATAGGGAGTACATGTGGTATTTGAATTTCCATTCTTTAGATACTTCACTCAGGATAATGGTCTTCAGATCCATCCAAATTTTTGCAAAAGGCATTAATTCATCCTTTTTATGGCTGAGTAGTATTCCATGCTATACATATATCATATTTTGTTAATTCACTCATGAATTGATAGGCACTTGAGTTGATTCCACACCTTTGTGATTGTGAATTGTGCCGCAATAAACATTTGAGCGCAGGTGTCTTTTTGATAAAATGACTTCTTTTCCTTTGTGTAAATACCCAGTAGTGGGATTGCTAGATCAAATGATAGGTCTGCTTTTAGTTCTTTGGTGAATCTCCATACTGTTATCTATAGAGATTTTACTAATTTGCAGTCCCACCAACAGTATATAAGCATTCCTTTCCCTCTTTATCCATTCCAGCATCTATTGTTTTTGGACTTTTTAATAAAAGACATTCTAACAGGGGTAAGGTGATATCTCATTGTGATTTTAATTTACATTTCCTTGATGATCAGTGACAATTGTTTTTTCATATGTTTCATGGCCATTTGTCTATCTTCTTTTGAAAAGCTTCTGTTCATGTCTTTTGCCCACTTTTTAATGGGGTTATTTGTTTATTTCTTGATGATTTGCTTGAGTTCTTTGTAGATTCTGGTTATTAGCCCTTTATCAGTTGTATTGCTTGTGAATATTTTCTCCCATTCTGTGGGTTGTCTATTTGCTCTGTTGATTGTTTCCTTAGCTATAGAGAAGTGTTTTAATTTGATCAAGTTCCATTTATTTATTGTTGTTGTTGCTATTAATGCCATTGGGGTCTTTTTCATAAATTCTTTGCTTAGGTCAATATCCAGAAGAGTTTTTCCTATATTTTCTTCTAAAATGTGTATAGTTTTATACCTTACATTTAAATCTTTTATCCATCTTGAATTAATTTTTGTGAGTGGTGAGAGATGTGGATCCTGCTTTATTCTTCTTCGTGTGGCTATCCAGTTTTCTCAGTACCATTTATTGAATAGGGCTTCTTTTCCCCCAGAGCATATTGTTGTCTGCTTTGTCAAAGATCAGTTGGCTATATGTGGACGTTTTTACATCTGGGTTTTCTGCTCTGCTCCATTGGCATATGTCTCTGTTTTTGTGCCAAAACCATGCTGTTTTGGTTACTATAGCCTTTTAGTATAGTTTGAAGTTTGGTAATGTAGTGCCTCCTGATTTGTTACTTTTGCTTTGGCTATTCAGGCTCTTCTCTGCTTCCAAATGAAGCATAGAATTACTTTTTCTAGATCTGTGAAATATGACATTGATATTTTGATGGGATTTACATTGAATCTCTAAATCACTTTGGGTAGTATGGACATTTTAACAATGTTGTTTCTGCTGATCCATGAGCATGATATATTTTTCCATTTGTTTATATCATCTGCAATTTCCTTCCTCAGTATTCGTAGTTCTCTTTGTAGAGATCTTTCACCTCCTTGGTTAAGTATGTTCCTAAGTATTTTATTTTCTTTGTAGCTATTATGAATGGTATTGAGTCTTTGATTTGAGTTTCATCTTGACTGTTATTGGTGTATAAGAATGCTATTGATTTGTGCACATTGATTTTGTAACCTGAGAATTTGCCAAATGTATTTATCAATTCCAGGAGTCTCTTGGTGAAGTCTTTGGGGCTTTCTAGATATAAGATCATATTGTCAGCAAAAAGCAATAGTTTGACCTCCTCTTTCCTGATCTGGATACATGAAAACCCACATCCAACATCACTGTGAATGGTAAAAAGAACTTGAAAGCATTCCTATTCAGAACTGGAATAAGACAAGGGTGCCCACTGTCACCACTTCTATTAAACATAGTGCTGGAAGTCCTAGCCAGAGCAATCAGGCAAGAGAAAGAAATAAGGTATTTTTTAATTAAGGTATGTTCATTATTTTTTAAACATAATGCTATTGCATGCTTAATAGACTATAGTGTAGTATAAACATAATGTTTATATGCACTAGGAAACCAAAATATTTGCTTTATTGAAAAATTCACTTTACTGAAGTGCTCTGGAATCAAAGCCACAATATCTCTGTGTATGCCTATATATAGTATTATAACTCAGGCATTATACACCCATTCTTTCCAATTATTTTAATAACCTCTCATTGAAGTCATCACCTATTTATAGACAATAAAAACTAAGGGTACAAATTGTTAAGAAACTTGCTTAAGGTCCAAATAGCTAGAAAGCGCTGGAGCCAGGTCTACCTGAATCCATTTTGCCTTTCAATTATTCTACAACACTTTCATTATAATGATTCACATGCAGTACTGGCAATGGGGGGCAGGAGGAGGATTGAGGGGTAGGCTAAGGATGATGGCATGAAAAGAACTTGAGTTCTTTTTGATTAATGGAAGCTACTGATTGTATTTCACCCTGAGCTGTCCTATTTCATGCCTACAGCTATCTGTAATATTATGTTCTTATTGTTTAAGGTTTAGTATTTTGAGTTAGGGTTTCTGCTACTTCAGCCAAAGAACCAATACTTTGTGTAAGAGACATTGAATCTGGAAAATATTGCAATTAATAAAGATTCTCAACAGAGAAATTAATTGGCCTTTTTATTTGTCAGTATTATAGGTTTCTTAAGCCTCCAATTCCTTTTGGTTTGATGGTCACTAAGCAAATTTCTCTTTGAGAATTTATATTTTCAGATATTTTAACACTTGTAGGTAATTGTGCTTTATATCAGTTTTATATAATTACTAATTTATAGAAAATCCAAGTTACCTGAAATAAAACATGGCTCACAAATCCATAGCAACTCACAATAACTATTGTTTCATTCTTATAAAACATGCAGATATAAGTGGTATAGGTACAATAGAAAAGAATGAAGAGAAAATTCTTACACCAACTGGATGTTCATCAAAGAAGATAGGAAATTACTATATTATATTTCTAGGCTATCACTGAACTTTATAAATGAAACCAATTTACCTCTTTCTTTTTTAATCTCCAAAAATAATGGAGTGGAGGTGACCAAAGAAAGTGAATTAGGTTCAAATCAAAACAATCACAAATCAGTAACAGGTTAAAGGCAAGTTCATTGCCAATGGCAACATACAGCCCTAGATGATGTGGGGAAGAGAAACACATCCTGATTCTTAATCACATTCTAAATTCAGTCTCCAAAGATAAATTGCTAATGACATCCTTTCACTCCCATGGTCCACCTGAAACACGCTAATCTTCAAAGCCAGATGTCAATTTAAAAGACAAAAGAGATTAGAGTGATTGGTTCTTTGTTTTTAACTTAGTTTTTTTTAAAAAACTGCTTTTGGACATTTTATTTGACTGCACCTCTAAACTTACTTATAACATTAAAACATTAAAAAAAAAAAAAAGAAAGAAGAAGTATTGCCTTCCAGTTCCAGAAATGGGCAGAAAAAAACCCAAAGAGATAAAAAAGAAAGAACAAGAAAAATGCATTTTTGTTGATCACATCAGACTTCCTTTTGTAAAAGATTCTTTTAGGTGAACTTCTCGGTAATGAAAATTTAAATCAGCAAAGCTGCAGAGTCAGAATTTTTTTCCAGCTCACTAGTTCCTGTTATAATGTATTCAGTGACCTCAGTGACAGTGACGCCTGAAGAAAAGTTACAAAGATGCAAATGTCTACATGCGATTTGCAAGCAATGTTCATATGCCTGTTTCATCTTATATCTACATTTAGCCTGTTTCGTCTATATCTACATTTTTTAACACAAATTTTATGAACAGGATTATTGTCACCTCTTCTCAGTGGCTCACATGTGCTTGTGGATCTTTATTGACCTTTTCATATAAGAACTTATGGGTATATTTAAAAAAATCAGAAAGATGAAAAAGAGAGGTCTCCCAAAAAGTGTCTCCAGAGCACACCTTTTAACAGAAATCTTCATCCGTGAATGGTATTGAGGCACTAGTTGAAAATAAATGTCGTAAATCTAGTCTGGCTGTAGATTAAACTTAAGGAGAATGCAAGCTGGCCTCTGGAACCCTTCCTGAGGCCCCAGTGTTGGTCTTTTTTCTTCTCCTGGAAAAGGCCCTCCCTCCTGCCTACTGCCAGCTCTGCATCTTGCTCTGAGCCTGCTCACTTCCCCACACTAACGAGGAGTCTCTGGTTGGGATCTGAAGAAGCTATTCCTCCCAGACCCTGAAAGATGTCCCAGACCGATAACTCAAAATGGAATTTCCCAATATGAGTGCAGGTTTAGGTATTAGCATGAGTAGTTGAAAAGATATTTTCAGTCATAATTTTGAAGAATGTGTGTGCTTCATTACCCACACCTACTGGTCATTGTATAAACACTGAACCATGAAATGACAGGATCTACTGCACTGGAGATGCAACATCAGTGATGCTCCGTGTCTGTGGCCACGCTGATTTGTTAAAATGTACAAGTCTCACAGTGTATTTGTCTGTTTTACATTCTGATGTCTCCCAAGGGCCTAGGATAGTTCTTGGAACACAGTAAGCCATTAGTCAATGTTTGATAAATGAACAAATAGATGAATTTATGTAATTTTTTTGTCCATAAAACCTCAGGCCAAAAAAAAGAGCCCCTTAAACTTCAAAACATTTCTTAATCAAAATATCTCCGGAGCCTGAAAACTTTACTTTTTAACAAAGACCTTGGGAGGTATTGATAAGCAGGCAGGTTTGACAACCAGTGGGGTAAATGAGCTATGAAGTTTTTTTCAGCTCTAGAATTATTTTCCAATTAGAGTCTAGACAGAATAGCAAAACCATAACTGAGCTTAGTAAGTGCCCCTATGAAAGGTCTTGAGTAGAGAGAGTCCTATGCTATCCCAAAGGATGCAGCAAGAGTTGCAAATCAGAGCTAAAACTGAGGTGTCTCCTCTTAACCTAATCCTTGTAACAGCAAGAGAGTGGTCTCTAACACAGCCACGCAAGACTTCCTGTCTGTTCCACATTGCCCATGGAGTCAGACTATGCCTCTGATATGTTGATGATCATTCAACACATCAAATCTCTCCTTTTTGAAGTCCAAGAGGAGAAATAACTAAAAACTATTATCCTTTTAATTCTTTTCACCCAGAAGAAATAACACAAGAAAGAGACATCAGGTAAGATGCCGGGGTAAAAGATTCACCTTGATGACCTCCTTTTGAAGATTTAGCCATGAGATAAAAAATTAAGAAAAAAATTTTTTAGTAAGATTTAGTGGATGAGACTAATGAGGGTATGAAAAATGCTGAAGGGAGCAGTTCTATCCCATTTAGTAATGGCAAGTAGGGATTCTGACAGAATCTCCATTAGCAATTCCTTTCTAAGATAACTTAATTTCCTGATTAAACATGCATTTGTAAATCATATTGACATTTTAAAAGAGAAACAAATAGTGGTGCCAACTCTCTTGGGCATAGGAAAAATGTTCCTTTTTCTTCCCTACCACTGCCACACAGCTTAGTTCACTTCTTCCTGCTTTAGTGCCCAGAGAGAACTACATAGTTCGGAAACTGCCTGAATGTAGGCACTGCAGCTTAACTGGCTTGTAAAACTTGTGGTGGAAACTAATTTTAGGTAGAAAAAGAATTTTCTGTGTTGGCTTGGGCAGCTCACAGCTGTGTGTGGTTGAGTACACATGTCTGGCCCTGAGTATGTGTATATGTGTACGCTTGGGAGCTGAGGGGCAGCAGGGCAGGGGAGTGACGTGGTTTTCTTGGACTAAACTAAGATTTGGTGAACTATGGCCTCAAATATGGTCCGCTGTCTATTTTTATAAATAAAGTTTTATTGGAACACATCCATGCTTCTTCATTTACATGGCATCTATGGCTGCTTTCACACTATAATGGCAGAGTTAAATAATTATGATAGAGGCTATATGGCCCACAAAGCCAAAATATTTGCTATCTGGCCCTCTAAAAAAAACGATTTGCCAACCACTGGACTACAGATTCCATAATCTAGTCAGTGTCTTGTGCAAAAAGGGAGAACTCAATGACAGCAGCTGCCTACAGATGATGAATGCTCTATAAGTAAGGCAGATGAGCAAAAGGCTCCCCCAAAGTATATATGCGGATGTTTTGTGCACAGGTGTGTTCCTCAAAGACCCAGGATCCATTAAGAGTACCAATGATCTGAAAGGTTCCTTCTCTACTCATAAAAGTGGGGAAAGACCAGCTCCTCTACTTTATACAGTAAATTTTAATTTATTTATAACTTCAGTTGAAGTTCTGTTCTCTTCTTCCCCAGTAAATTTGCTTCACAAAAAAGGGTCTATATAGTAAAATCTTGAGAGATTAGCAGCCATTAGCAAGTCAGGACTTTGTTTTTCATTTCTCAAGTCAGCTTCTTTTAGACATGATGCCACAAGAAAGCATCTGGGATATTCTCAATGAGATAATTAAGAAAATTCACTTCAGGGGAGGGTTTGAAATCAAAAGCTTATTTCTTCTCTTTTAAAAATTGATTTTAGCCTCCAATTTTTTCCTATTTGCCTCAATTAGAATTATATTTTTCATTTATTAAAACATGACATTTAAAATGAGAACTTACACAGAATGAAGTTGCTGTTATAATTAAAAAAACAAAAAACAAAGGCACATACTGTACTAAAGGGTGGAACTGTGCTTTAAAGTCCAGCCATGTGGCTTCTTATGGAAATATAATGAGTTAAAGATGAAATTCCATTTCTAGTTTGCATACATCTTGCAAAGATTCTGCCCAGTAAAATGGTAATTGGAGTCTTTTTTACAATAAATATTATAATTTTTAATCCTAATACTGTAAGCTATGAAATATCTCCCATTTCCCTACCATATGTTTTTTGTCCTGTTTCTCAGTCCAAGAGACAGAAATAAAATAAACACCTTAATGAACACAATACCAATCCTCCTGAGACTCCATGCCTATCTTATGGACATAACATGGACCAGGGATTTTGAAGACTCTCTCCAGAGAGCAAAAATCTGCCTCACTTCTCAACCCAATGTGGTCTGCAGAAGTATTCAGTCTGGCTTGTTACTAAATTGCTGTAGCCTCCTAGTAAGTTGCAATTTGCAATTATAAGTATATTTGTGAAGTGTAAATGGGTTAATTTTCCCCTTTGGAGCTGATAGGAAAGCACTCCAAGATGGCAGTGAAGTTAGGGTGGGGTTGTTGCAGACACTGGGAGGCTGAGTATGAAAATATGGCTCTCTGTTGGTCTTTTTTGTTAATTGCAAAAACATGAGGAGGAACTCCTGTTGAGAAATCATATTAGAAACAAAATATTTTGAATATTTCTCCCTAGTGATTATAGACATATCATGAGAGGAAATGAGACTCTGGGGAAAAGGATTTTCAGGCACTGGGTGTTCAAGTGGTTACTTGTCTCCAACTTAACTGGTCAGCATGCGAACTTATCAAATATCCATTTATTTCTTTTATCAATGCAAACATCCTGGCGGCCGTACATTCTGGGGAGGGGGCAGTTCTGCAGAGACCTGCATAAACTCATCACAGCTGTTCTACCATCTGACGACCTGATGGTCCTGAGGGACCTCAGTGCACGTGTGGGCAGTAGTGCCAGAATGTGGAAGAAAATTATTGGACCATAGAGGATTAGTCTCTTCCTGAATGGTGAACAGGCCAAGCAAGAACTTGTAATGACAGACAACAGCTTCAATCACATAAGTTAGCAGAAAATATCATGGATATACTACAAATCAAAACCAGTAACATCTCATTCATTTTGTCATTGTTTCACAGCAGAATGCCAAGGAGGCTGACAACCTGAATGGCTCTGAGACCATTACACAGTATGCTTCAAATCATGAGAGCACAAGGGTGGGTGTTGTGCAGTGCCTTTGAGATTGGTATTTTAATAAACTCAAATCACAGCAAATAATAGTACCAATAAGTAATTTTTCAAGGATAATAGAGCAACCATTACAGCATAGAAGACTCCCTGTGGCAAACTCAACATAAATCATCTTAATCCACAATTTGCCTATAAGCACATCAAACTTCAAACTGCATTGTGGCATTTTCCATTATACAACATTTCTTTTAATTGTTTCCCAATTCTGCAATATTTTAATCCTGATCCCTCCATGAAATTCCCACCTCCTTACCCACACTACATCTACTAAAATCGCAACAACTTTAAAAGCTCAGCTCAAGTGTCATTCTTTAAAGCTTGCCTTTCCCAGGCTAGCTAGAAGTTATCTCTTCCTCCTCAGAATCCTGTAGCATATTTTTTTGTAAGTTCTAGAGTCTTAAAAATACTTACTTTTATTATAGATAATTTTATATATATATATATATGTCTTAATTGACCTACAAAATATTTTGCCTTCTTTAGTGCAGAAAACTTAATATATCCATTTTTGTTTTCCAAGAGCAAACATAATACATTCTCAGTTAATAGTCTTGAATTTAAGCTCTGTTACCTTGGATCTGACACTGATTTGGGCACCATATTGTGCTTTTCAGATTCCCCAAGGAGTATCTTTTCTGACCTCAATTTGAGTATATCCTTTTTAGATATTTAGAGGACCAATGGCCAGAGTATCTGTATAGCAGAGTTTAAGAACAGATTTCAGCTCTGGTTTGTCAAAGAAACTGTTAGCTATATGCAGTCTCCATGGTAAGAGTTAGTGCCTCTTTGCAAACATTGACTTTCTAAAATACCCTGGATAAACTCTTATAATACCTATAAAGAAACAATTATTTTCAATGTTGTAAAAGGAATATTAAATGATATCCTTTTCATAATTAGCTAGTTCTTTTGTCCAGTTTTCCCGGTGATCTTTATTTCTCAGAGATAGTCATGTCTGCCAATTAAAATTCAAGTGTTTAAGCTGGGCATGGTGGCACACACCTATGTCCAGGTTGCTTGGGAGGCTGAGGCAGGAAGATCGTTTGAGCCCAGGAGTTTGAGGTTGCAGTGGACTATACTGACACTATTGGACTCTAGCCAGGGCAACAGAGCAAGATACTATCTTAAAAAAAAAAAATTCAGTGTTTAATATTCTAAAGTGATAACAGAGTCAAGTATGGGAGAACATTCATAACAGAGGAAAAGTCAAAGTCTAAAATATGTTTCTGACAACATAATGGTAGTAAATATAATAAAAATGGTATTGTATTAAATGAAATGAGTTTTGTGACATCACAACATGTCTTCTAGCCTGAGCTCAGTGTGTGAAAGTTTAGTAAATCCTTCTCTACGCTTCTACCTCTCTGACAATACCTTCTTCTGGTGGAAGATTCTATATGAATTCATTTATAAAGGCTATATAAAGTGTTTTGATCTAACTAGCAATATGTTTTATCTAAAAGTAAGGTAGACTTACAAAAATGTGTTTGAACTAAGCTATCGTTGAGGAAGATCAAAGGCAAGTATTAAAAAAATGAAACTTAATTTTCAAATCATTAAACTATGCTACCCCAACTTTTTTTTTCTGAGCCCATTTGGCACAATAAGAGACTTATTGGGACTGATTTACTTGCTTTTTAATATTCTATATGAGATTTAAAGAAGCATAGCTTCCTCTCTCCCAAAAGGAGGCATGGCTTGGATGACTGCTAAAATCAACAGCGGACAATATGTGGCAAGGATGTGGCATGATCTTTCCGCAAAGGTGCCAAGATTTCAAAGAATAACTTTACTTTTACCTCTAACAAGGCTGGGATCTTGATTCTGTTAAACTCTTAATATTACATTTTTGCTCTCTGAGGTCAACAGTACTAATGATCAGGTTAGGGGGAGGGGGGAGAAAAAAGGCATGGCACCGTAGAAAAATTCCAAAGTCAAAGCATAAATTTTTCATCAGAGTATTAAAGTTTTTCCTTCTCAAGTGAAAAGCGCAAAGAATTGGGGAGTGGGTGTTAGCCTCCAGAGAGAAGGAAGCAGCCCTCCCTGGTAAAGCTGCATCCTCAGGATCAGCATCCCCACGCCACATCTTGCTCCCATTACTGCTCTTTTCAACTGCTGCTGACAGCTCAAGTTCAGAGGTTGCCTTGTTTCCCTTGTAGTTGATGTTAGTTCAACATTAGACTCTAAAGGTGGAGCAAACACAGAAATTAGTGCATAGGGATAGGAGAAGAACTTTGGCAGCCAAAAATAACATGTGTTTTACACTTGGGGTAAGTATATAAATTAAAAATGGAAAAAGTGGGCAAAAGTGAGATAATTGGCTGATAGAAATACCTGTCAAACTGGACTTTCTCACTGAGATTCTGAGCTGAGAAACAAATAAAATCGCTCACTATCACCCTCAACCCACACTCTAAGTCTTTAAGAAAACCTCAGGGTGCTTTTATGAGTTTTGGATCAGGGAATCTGGCATGTAAGTGGGAAGGAGTTAAGAAACAGTTTCCTTAGCAATTTTATGCCAAAAAATTGTGTCTAGGAAGAACTGAGAAAACACTCTCCCCCCTTATTTGAAAATAACATCAGGCAGTTGATGGAAGACAAGAAATCATTAATGCATAGTTTTTCAATTTTTTGAGGGCCAAAAATTGAATCTGTTACCTGAATTTAATGGGTCAGTTTGAGTCTACAGCAGTCAATGGTGATAAGGTTATGATAGTTGAAAAGTTATGTTCACTTTATGATTGATACTGAAGAATGAAACTGAAATAATTAAATGTGTCAAGCAGAGGTTTGATAAATTACAGTATACTTTTATATTCAGGTGTTGAAAATGGAATAAAAGGTTACATCAGGTTTCCTTATCTCCATCAGCATGTTTCTAAATCTCTTTTTGCTAAATTCCTAGGTATCAGAAAACCTGTTTGAACTGCGCTGCATTTGGATTATATAATATATAGAAGATTAAGGGCTAGAATTCTTTTCTAATTAATCATAGAAAATAGGTATTAGGCCTAAGAAAATTGTTTCCTCTTTAGATAGGCAAGAAACTATGTTTTCTTTTTTTAAGGAAATTTTCTTATTAGGTTATGTGAATTGGAATAGCCAAACTGCTCTACATAAAAAGGGAATAGAAATTTAGAAGTGAAGGCAAACAGATTGAATGGAGAATGTTGGAGAAAGAGAGAGGAGGCCAAGGAATATGAGGCAATGAAGGATCCTGTATAAAAAAAAAAAAAAAAAAAAAAAAAAGAGGGAGAGAGAAAGAGAGAGAGATTAGTGGGAAATTGTGGTCAAAACCCAGAAAAAATGGTCAAAACCCATATAACAGGAATGCAATATATAACATTTTAACTTTTTATAACAACTGGGATACATGCATGCCCCTACCACAGATCTCCTGTGTGAATGCAGAGTTGAAGGAAGAGTTCGGTAGCAAGAGTTGAGATAAGCCTGAAAGAGAGAGGTCAATGGGTGAAGGAAATAGAAACTCTGGGTCACATTAGTCCCCAGGATTTCAAAGAAGTCTTGGGGACAGTATCTTAATTTTCCTATTGCATATGGGATAGGAGTTTTAAGTGAATTTTATATAAAGCTAAGGTAATGGGGTGACTTCAGCTGACACTTAGATTGATGTAGGATGCTTCTATTTTTCTCTCTTAAATGTCATAAGACTATCCAAGAGACCCTAGTCATCATGAATATAAAGTGCATGACATTTGACCATGATGGAATTCATACTTAAGTAGCATATAAACTCCTCAAAATAAATGAAGCTAATGCAATAATCAGAGGATCTAGCCAAATTATCGTGAAGAACATGCCTTCTTCCTCCAGATTTTTTCTTTTTTTTTTTCTATTTTTTTGAGGAGAAGAAAAGAGAATTTTATTACTTTGCAGACAAAGGAGGAAAATGGTAGACTATCATCTCAAAATCCAAATTTCTTTACATAAGCAGAAATATAGAGCTTCTAAAGGGAGGGCCCTCAATTCTAGGCTATTGTTGTTTAACTAGTTAATGATTCTAATCGTCCCATCTGTGTCAAAGACAAAGCTTGTGACCATAATTTTAAATTTTCTAAAAACCTTGGTGCTATAAAAAATAAATAAACAAAATAAAATTATAAAGGAAAACATGTGAGCAATTTCAGCAAACCTTCAGGAAAGTCTTTTTCTCCCTGGGGCAAAAAAGATCCAAAACAATATGCCTGTGTATCCACCACATAACCTCATAAGTATATTTCCAAGATGACAGTTCCTAGAAACACCTGGCTTTCTTCATTTTCCTTCTTTAAAAAGACTTTCAAAGAAGTTCTAGGAAATATCTAATCCTAACAATGTGGTTGTTAGTAGCCTCAGAAACTATAAGTTTCCCTTATGAGAAACTTGGCAAAATTTTGGTGTCATTTAAACCAGTCAAAGAACAGTATATAATAGGCAGAAAATTAAGTCACATTCAGAGAATTAAAAAGTATCTGAGACATTTCTTGAAATTAAGTCCTAGTTTGTTTTTAATCCATTCTTCCTTTAAATAAGCTCATGTCCAATAACCACAAGCAAGGTGAAGAATGTCATTAACCTAATAAAGATTAGCATATTTACAGTTTTTACAATATCATGGTGAAACAGGTGGAATTATTATTTTTCTATCGTGTGCATGTTAATTGGATTTGAGCCAGAATTGAAGAACTATTTTGAATATTCTATTCTATTCTAGAATAGACTTTATCTAAGAAATTATATACTGATTGCTATAAAAATGCAAATTCTCTTGAGGGAAAAATCCATGAAAATGATTCCATCTTTCAACCCCAGGAAGTACAAGTTTTTGTTATGTTTCAACTACTTGAAATCCTCATCAGTAGAGGCAAGTTTGATTTTTTGGAAATCTTATTGAGAATGTGGATAATATAAAATATAGCTATACCTCTTTTGTCCTTAATTTAGACTTGAACCTTAATTTTGATTAAAGTCAAGAGTTATGTGTAACAATACATAAATAAAATACCAAAGCTATTTAATCAACTCAGAATGTCAGTAAACATCTAGATGCAAAAATCTTCTTAACAGTTTGTCTAAAAGAAGAAAAAAAATAGTTTGTCTTAATTATGGTATAATGCTAGATAAATTGAAAGTGATTCACTTTAAATCATTTCTAAAACAATGTGATCTAGTAATAAATAAACAAGCAAATCTTCTGATTGAACAAAAATAATTCTATATTCAGGTTAATTTTTATCACACTAATTGTGTTATTTATTAATAATAAAACAACACATATTTTAAAGGATGACATACATCAAAACTGAAAATGTGTCTTAGGCATTTAATTCTAAAACAATCTTGAATTATTTCCAATCCAGAACTACATTGAAATTTTGCTTAGAACTGGAGGATGATCTATGTTTTTACTTGATATTGCCTTTGTGTTGCTTATCAATTAAACACTCTCAAGGCATAATTTTTTCATAATGATTATCATAATTACAATTAAATTTATTTATAATTAGTAAGGAATTAATATGTTTAATAACAATCCTCTAAACTGTAAGATATATGAGAATAGATCATAAATATATGTTGAATTAATGAAAGAGTACATAAGTGATTGTTTATTCATATATTTCTAAGTTCTTCAAAAGAGATTTAAAAGTCTCTATTAGAAGTTATTAGCAGACAGAACTTAAATCATGAAGAAGTAATCCAAAGTTTAAAAATAAAGTTCAATTCAGTTTTTATTTCATTGCTTCAATCATGAAATTAAAAGGTTTTTGTCTGTTTATCTGATAGTTTTTTTACTGATCAAAACTGGTGAATTTTTTCAGATCATTTGGCTCATTAGCCGTTAGTGTTTTCTTGAATATTCCTGATCCCACACTGTTTTGAGCCTTCTTGGTTTCCAGTGAGTGTCTAACATTACATATGAATCAGTCCTCAGCTATACTTATCAAATTACTTTAACTTATTTTCCTTGCCAAAAAAAAAAAAAAGATATCTTGTGTGTTCATTATAAAGTACTTTTCTTCCTTGTAAAACATGTAATTAATATTTAATTCCTAGAAATTATCATCAATTATAAATCCATTTCTTTACATGGTATTTGTTTTGCTAAATACAGTAATGACTTAGCATTTAATTACTGTATTTTGCCATCAAACACTAAGAACTTCCTCAAACAACTTGTGAAGTCACTACTTTTATTTTTTGCAACTGGCAAAAATAATTAGTAATATGAAAAATACTCTTTATTTCTTTGAGTTTAAATTTCAGAAAAAAAGGAGTTTTAAGAGAGATAATTCATAGTTATAAAAATTTCAAAGTATTGTAACATTTTTGTGAAAATTACTTTTGCTCATACATTTTTACTGCTTTCTAGAACATGATAGTAAATTTTCTAATACCTTTTTTGTCACAGAGACAAAATAAATTTTAATAGTTATATAGTCATTACAATTATGATATTTTCTTCATAAACATCTTATTTTCTGGAAATTTTCAAGGTCAGTACTACATCTGATCTACAAATTATAGAAATACTGAAACCATTTTTATTTTACTTTATTGAACATTACATAACAACAACAAAATAAAGGCATTTGCACAAAGAAACCATATTTTTTTAACTTCAGTAGCATTATGATAGCTTGTAGAAAATTTTATCATTTTGTTTAATAATTACTTTTTTTTTTTTATATATATATATTTTTTTTATTTCAGCTCATCATGGGGGTACATAAGTTTAGGTTATATACATTTTCCATGTCCCACCCATCCCCCCGAGTCAGAGTCCCAAGCGCGTCCGTTCTCATTCTCCAGACAGTGCACCTGGCACTCATCATGTAGTCATACCTCCATCCCCTCCCCCCCCCCACCTCCCCGGGTCTGCACCTTCAAGCATGACCATTCCCCAGAGGGTGTGCAACGCACTCATCATGTAGGCATACACCCATCCCCTCCCCCCACCCCCCATCCCAGTCTGATATCCAATTGGTATTGCTGTGATCAATTGTCTACTAAAAATAGTTACAATGAAAAGTAAATCCAGAATAACATTTTATAAAACAAATTAGAACCTTACAGTCAGAAGGAATACTTTTAAAATTAAAAGTACATTTGGGGGGCAAGGGCAATATATGTAACCTAAACTTTTGTACCCCCCACAATATGCTGAAATAATAAAAAAAAATTAAAAGGACATTTAAAATTGAAAGTGCATCAATAAAGTACTTTAAGAATTAGATTACTTAAATTTTTCTCTAAGAAAATTAGAATAGGAATATGAATTCAAAGAAAAAATAAAAATGTAAAATTTTTTATTGTTAAATATGTGGCTTTTTACAGTGCATAATAGCGGGCATCAAATGGCTATGGTATTTAGGTTCTGTTGGACATCTTTCAAAACATGGTGTAGCAGTTTTATGTAAGGATGCCAATATTATAATATGCTGAAAACTGCAAATTTTGTAACTATTTAAAGAAGAACAATTTCAGATGTCAATTTTAAAGTGTGTAAGAAGATTTCCATTTAATATAAGTAAATATCCCCCCATCTAGTAGGTAGAGCTAAATCCCCCATTCCCATTGTAGGTGGCCTATACTTAGTTCTTGCTTTGAAATAACAATGTATGAGAAGGGAAAAATAACAACTTTCCAGTGGAGAAACCTGGCAAGCACTATCGTAACCAAGTGATGAAGGTTAACATTACCAGTGATGTCATATGGATACCATGTACCTTCTGGTTTGATATGATGAGAAGGACATTTCACCTTTGTGATATTCTTCCCAAAAACTCATAAACTCAGACAAATCATGAGAAAACCATCACAAATCAGAGCATTTTACAAGATGCCTGGATAGTATTTCTCAATATTATAAAGTCCATGAAAAATAGAAAAGACTGAGAAAATGTCACAGACCAAAAGGAGACAGGGTAGACCTGACAACCAAACCCCATGTGGATGCCAGAGTGGGATTCTGACACAAAAAGAGGAAATTAAAATAGGTGAAATCCAAATAGAGTTTAGTTTTAGAAAATGTGCAAGGAATTCAGAGCAATTAAAAATTCCTAGGGGCGGCACAAAGGCAAAAAGTTTGAAGACACTTGATCAGATGAAAAATTTTACAGGTGTGCAAGTAGAATACTTTTGATTTTAAAAGTATTCCCTCTGACTTTTTAATTAGAATGTGTCTTTTAATAGAAACGCTTGGAAATAGCTTAAATGCCTACCAGTATTATAATGGATAAATAAATGATGGTATGATTGACTAATGAGTAGTATACATCAGTTAATAAGAATGAACTAAAATTGAATCATCAACAGTGTTCAATAAAAAATAATAATGTTCAATAAATAAAGCAAGTTGTCAAAGATATGTACAGTGTGGTGCTATTTTTTTAAAGTCAAAACATACTCAAAGTAATTCTATGATTTTTGTGTGGATACATATGTATTTAGAAAAAAATACCTGCATGGGAATGTTATGCACCTACTTTGAGTGAGTGGTTCATTTTCAGTAGAGAGGAAAGAGAATTCAATTAGGGATGGGTATTCAGAGGGTTCCAATTTATCTGTAACATTTTATTTATTTTAAAATAATCTTAGTTAAATGTAAAATGTTTAAAATATATTATGATTACATTATTACTTACATTATTCTAAGTATAGTTTTTAATAATTAAAAGAAAAGGAAGATGAGAACTTAGGTAGGCTGTCAAGGCAGGGATCTAACATGAAGTGACTTTTGGGAAGGGACAGAAAGCGCTCAGTGATAAGTAGTGCCTAAAAGTCCAAGTGATGGGCTACAATAACCAAACTCATTATTCAGAAGGCACCTGGCCCTCAATTGAGCCTAGAGTTCAGGAGTAGAAATCCGATATTTGGATGAATTTTGTGAGAAAGGAGTTCAGTCTAAGAGCAGCCAGCATGCTAGGGATTCATATATAAGTACACAAAACCAAAATCTAGCTGTTAGAACTGAGGTTTAAAGTCAGGACAAAGATAGTATACAGCAAAGATTAAAACCAAGACCCATTATGTCTGACCAAAGAGGTACTTTGTCAGATTTTCCAAAGTACTTCAAGAGGTGTCATTGCTAGTGGTGTCACAGGTCCAGTTACATATTCTTCCAGTGCCTTAGTTCTCCCTTTATTAAATGGAGATAAAAACTATGCCTACTTCATAGGATGATCATGAGTATTAAATGAATTATTACCTGTAAGGTGTTTAGAACAATGCCTGGCACCCAGTTAAATGTGATATAAGTGCTTATAAAGCAAAAACAAATAGCACCATGTCTAATAGAAATACTTTTCTTTAGCAATGTTGATGCATTTCCACTCAAATAAATTAATTGTCTCATTTGGCAGGAACAACATGATCATATGCCAAAGCATGAGTTGACCTATATGGCCTTTTCTCTAAAAACTTCAGAATATATCTCATTTGTGTGTGTTGACAAGCAGTGAAAAGTGAAAAGCTTTTCTTTTTCTTGTCTTTCATAGGAGCACTCATTGACTTATGTGTTCTGGGTAAGACACAGAGCAAAGAACTATGACAGAGAATGATGAAAGTTTCCGAAAGAAGCAAATGTGAGTCATGTGAAATTTATCAATAAGATGTGAGATATCGAGATATTTATCAAGTTTTTATATAAAAATCTCAGTATTTACATAAAAATGAAACCATTGATTGTTATAACAGAGCATCTAGTTTTTTAAAAAATATATTTTCACCATTGTACAGTTTGAAACAACTTATATTTTTAAAAATATGGTGAATGCTGTATGACATGTGATCAGGCCAAAATACAAATGCTATTTCTTTCTGAAATTTAGCATTTTTGCCTAGAATTTTATTAAAACAATTATTTCTCTCCTCCATGTCAAAGAAAAGTCTTTATTAGCTCAGAAAATGTTACTCTTTTTAAAGTGATCTATTGTTCCATAATTGAAGATTTATACATACTTTTATATATCAATGTATCTTTGGCGTTTAATATACATAGCATGTCACTCAAAGAAATATGTGATACCTGTCACCTGAGAGATTTGTAGAATATTCAGGCAGCTTCAGAAGCCATTGAGTGATGATAGAGAGCTTGAATTCACTAACGTCATTGAAGGAATCCTAATGAAATAATGTATTATTTAAAATATATCATTGTTTTGTATCTTCTTAAATCTCAATATCATGCAATGTGGATGCATATGCCACTTGTCAGTTATGACATTCACATCCGGCACAAAACCCGTAGCTGAGAGCATTGGGGAATGGGAGTATTTGTTTCTGCCAAGTTGTACTAAGAAAGCCTATCCTGGACGAGAATAAAATAGACATGTTACAGGAGTTGCAGAAAACAGCTGTGTCTAAAATTTCAGGAAATTACTTGTTTTTCCTGGTGTGGTACATAGAGTTGTTTTATATTATTATAATAATGAAGGGCTGAGAGATAAATTATTAAATAATTGCTCTCCTCTTGCTGTTAGGGGAGAGAGAGAAAGAAGCCTTTGGTGCTAAATCCTACTTTGATTATCTGTGATGGTCAGATAACAATAGTACTTATTCAGTAGGTTGTTCTATTGCTCATCATTTAATCTGCTCTAATCACTGAATTGATTAACAAGGGACTTATCCTCAAACCAACAATCACTTTAATCTGATTAATTTTTTCCACAAAAAAAAAACTGTGTCAAGACTTTAATGAATACAGCATCACAACATACAACCTATGGAGCATATAGAAATATACCTATATAGCCAGGCATAGGGTAAATATGCATCAGGCTGAACCATATGAAACTGCCGATTATGTAGGTCCAAAACAGTCAAATATCAGCAACTGAACAACTAACATTCCATCTAATATTTATGGCTTTTAAGCAGAAATTATCAATTTTGCCTTTGAAACATTTTAAAATATGTAGTTGTGTACTTGAAGTGAGAAATTTAAATTTTCATGAATAAAATAGAATTATTTATCAATAAGATAAAGACACAATCTGACATGATATTTCTAAAAGATAGCCCATAACATAAATGGAAGGGAAATCATACAGTACATCAAAAGATTAGCTTGTTCTCAAACTTTTATCAAAAATGGCCTATCCTTGATTAAATTTCATGTCCAGTATATGGCTCTATGAAGTAAGAGATAAACAAGAAAGACAAGAGCCCAAAAAAAGCAAGGAAAATAATTAAAAATATGCAAAATAGGACTAAGTTTTTTTCTTCAGGGTAACATTTATCTCTTATTTTAATAATAGAAGTCTATTTTGATTATAAAACTTATTCTGTGTGCTTGAGGTTACCCATTTCCTGCTTGAAGAATAGTGCCTGGGGCTGACCAGCCAGAGTTCTCCAATCCCCTACCAGTTGAATTGGATCAGAAATCAGCACATTACAGACACTGGGTTAATTTGATATATAGACTCTTCTGAGGAGAGTATCTCCTTTCTTCTGGAATAATGAGTTGTAAATATGTCAGGCTAAAGCTGCTGGAGGTTATATTTCCCAGTTGGAATCATCTTGCCTGAGAGTAAAGCCAACACGAAAAAGAGAACTCGGAAAGACATTGACGGTGAGGGTGGGGTAGGTGATAGAGTACGTTCCTTCACAGTAAATCCTCACACCCAAGGTGTCGGGTGGAAGGAGAGTAAAGGCGAGGCTGTCTCAAGTGTCTCAAGCATTAAGCATTGATCATTGGGGTGGGAAGGAAGGAAATAGAACCCTGAAATGGACCATGGACAAAAATGCTGAGAAAATGGCTGGGTGGGGATCAAAGAGGAAGTTGACCTACTTTACGATTTTTCTCAGGCCAGCCCTACTTATGCAGCTGACAGGCATTTACCTGAAAAATATTTATAACATGAGTTCTTGAGGCTTAGACATGTTCCACAGGGAAGTAAAAGAAGTAGACAGAACAGCCTGGGTGTAGCTATCAGGAATGGGCTGTTATTCTTAACTGAAGGCTTTGAGCTTTGTTTCTAAGGTTTTTAAATCCTGGCAATTGAACTGTCTGTCACATATCTATCCTTTCAGTTCCTGGTTGAGTTACACTTCAAATGTGTAATGTTGATAGGGCCAAAATGGTTGATAGAAATGATCAAAGATCTGGGATGTGAGATGGCAATGGAAAAAATAAACATTGAATACTGGAAAAAGCAACTGGAATTACAAATTGAAGTTGAGCATGGATGTTGAATAGAAAAGATTGATTGCCAAAAACTTTTTCAAAGTCACCTTTCAAAATTAGACTCTGACATGCTTCAACATGGAGGTCGATGTTATAGTGACAGTATATGCTTAATGGTTAAAAGTTTAATGTTGGGATCAGGTCAACCTGTGTTCAAGTGTCAGCTCTGTTCCTGATGTTTTGGGCAAGTTATTCAATCTCTGAACCTACTTTCCTTGTCTGAGAAGTAAGGCTAATGATACTAACTAACCTCGTAGGGTTTTGATGAGAATTGAATGAGATAAAAAATTTCAAGTGCTTGGCACAGGGAAAAGGCCCAATACATGGGGGTATTATTTTACTGTAGAATTAGAGAAACACACAGAAAATACATGATATAGTCTCTTGCTTTCATGCAATCTCATGTATATAATACACAATGTAGAAATTTGTTTCAAAATTTGTGGAGATTAGGAGCCCTTAATACTGACTTAGAGTTCAACTTCTCTTAAAGTTAAGAAATTCTTTCATATGTTAACTAACATTCTTACTCTAATGGAAACTCCTTTAAGTTTTCTCTTTTCAGAAAAAAAATAAATAAACCAGTTGTGTTCAATCCAATATATTTAAGCATTGGTTATCATTTGCTCTCCTCCTTTCTCCAGGTTAAGCAAACTTGATTTTTTAAAATTTTCTGTTGGCTGCCTTTTCTTTTTGTTCTGTCATTGTTATTCCATACCCTGTGCTTATGAATCAAATTGTGATGATGCTGTTCAGTCCACCAATGGCCCAGTTTGCTTACCACTTACTGGAATTTACTAAAATTGAGGGAATGTATTCTAATAATATCTATAATGGTTTTATGACTTCAGTATAATACATGTAGCAAATATGTACATTTACCACATTTCTCTTTTCTGATCAGAAGAAGCAGCCTTCACAATACCATAGACTGATGAATACAGCTTCAATCAATAATAAAGTTTTGTATTGGAGAGAGGAATATTTACGCATTAAAGAAAATAATTAAGCAGAGGGTATAAGACTAGGAAAAACAGAAACTAAAATTAGTAGAAAAGGAAATCTTTAAGCTGTATCCAAATGAACCACAATGCTATAATCCTCAGTCAGAAATTGAGCTAAGTAAACCCTTCAGACTACCAATTCCTGATTCAGCAACACTGAAAAATATATTGATGTCTATTCTTGGCTTCAGTCCTTTCTTCCCTGCCACAGAGATCCTATTAATGGAAATTGCCCATAAGTTTTCTTGTCTTTGTTTCTACAGATTTATTCTTATTTCAGTAGGTAAGAATGGCAACTGCTTTTGATACAAAAACAGCATTAAAAATACCATCCCCTGTTTTACCGAGTCTACTGCAATGAGTGTCCCATTGCTCTGAAAAACCAATGCCTAAGCAGTGATGGGGTAAATTTTCGCTGGTGGACTGACAAGAATCATGATCCAGCCACTTTATCTGCTATTTTTGGCTAAACTTGAGGGAGGCAATTACATCTGGAGATAAAAGTTTTCTTGGAAAATATAGATGGTATAAATGGTATATGACTCTCCCTTAGGCCCTTCCGCTGAGAGCAGCTAGGAAGCACATTGGGGTGAATGATAGAAGAGGACACTATTTTCAGGCAACTTTGGCAAAACCTACCTTTAGGTGATTGTCACCCTAATTTCTCTGTTTCAGAACCCTAAAAGTATAGAATAAATCTTCAGTTTTGTCAACCCTGGGATATTTTCGTTCCTCTATTCTAGGCCTAATCTCTTCAATTCTTAACCTCTTTCTGAGCAAGACCGCATTAATTAAGGTAGAATGAGACAGTCACAGAAGAGAAGGAACTTGCAATCTGACCTAAATACAGAAGTGTCAAGTATTGAAGAAAGTAAAATTTGGAAGAAAATCTTTGGCATATGAAAGAAAATAATAACACAACAACATATAACATTGTTGAATACTTACATACAAATAAAATTTTTGATGCATTTCTAAAGCAAAATAACTACCATTTGTTGAATATATGTTGCATAATATGTATGCTTTACATATATTAACTAATTTAATCACAACAGCTTCATGAGATGGGCACACTTATTATTACCTTCATTTTCAGGCAAAGATAATGAGTCAAAGAAAGGAAACTCATTGCCAGTGTCACCTACTTGAAAACGGTGGAGCTACCAGCTCAGGGAATCTAAATTCAGAACTTGTGCTATTACTCACAGACACCTGTGCAAGAAGGCAAGTAGTATTAGGAGGTTGGCAGGGATGTTGAGAAGTGAGTGGGTTTATAGCTCTGACCAGGCAGGTGGTCAATGTTGATAAATGATTGGCCAGATAATAGGCCCAGTTGAAAAAAATGTAAGAAAATTCCAGTTTTATAGATCTTGGGGGACTGGAAAAGTTGTACAACGTGAGAATCAGACATAGAAAACACAGGGATCTAATCAATTGAATTGGGTGAAAATGTGGAAACTGAGACTCAGAAACAAAGGAGAAGCCTCTCTCTCAAGGTCAAGGCTGAACTGGCAATAAGAGTAACTTGATGCTAAATCCGATGATGCGGGAGTGGTAATTCTAAAACTCAAACTGCCTAGGGTAAAAATTGGTCCCAGACACAGGCAGGGTGAGAGGGTCTATTTAAGCCTGCAGATGGTGGTCAAACAGCTCAGTATCCAGGGTGAGCTTGGCAGTGCTTGGCAGTGCTTGGCAGTGCTGGCTTCAGCATTTCCGGATAGGCAAGTTATCACAGAAAGCCAAAGTCTAAGCCAGGGTTAGAGTAGAGCCAAAACTGGATCTCAGGCTTCTTTGAGGTTCATTATCTCATTTTCCGCATCAAGCAATCAAAGTCTCACTGGGATGGTCCAGACCTGCTTGTGAATCACTAAGATAAAATGAGTCAGGATACTCTGTTTGACATTGATGGCTGGTTCAAAGAACACACCCACGTGTGGGAGCTTGGGTTGTTTAGCACTTCCATTTGATTTGGAAACAGCTGTCATTTGGGGGGGCTGTGCTTGATTTCCCAGATCTTATTGGTCTTCCTGATTGGTTCTTTATATCGCTATCTCTATCTCTCCCATTTAATCTTGTCCCTTTTTAGAGCTTAATTCACCATAGTCATTGGTGGTTTTAGCTCTTGGTAAATGATAAATATCTTTGGAACTTTGATGGATATCCTTCATGTAAATCACAATGTGACTTCCATCTTCCCCAGGCTACACACAGAATTGGAAAAAATAACTTCATAACTTTTTGCATTTCTTCTTGCATTTGGGTTTGAGGAGCAGAGTCTTCAGTGAGAGCATAACAGAATGAGTATCTAAAACACATTTGATGCCATAAAAAAATGATTCTAATTATCTGGACATTGCAGATTCAGAGGTGAGGAAAATAAAATTTTCTCATCCTTAACCAGTGCCAGAGTGTAAGATCATAAAAGCAGTTTATACTAAAACCAGTTCAGAAATAAGCATATTACTGAAGCAGAAGAGATAACACTGTCTTTCACCAGTGCTCTGAAAAATGGTACGTTGAACAGTAAAAGGATAGTAAAAATCCATTATTATTACAACTACTACTATTGGGGAAAAGTTGCTGTGGTTATTAGAGGTCTAAAAAAAAAAGTGTACTTTACTTACATTATAGTTTCAGCATGACCTTTCTGACACTGAAGGATGATGTGCGAAAATTTGCATGAATAATCAAAGGAGGTTGTGAAACATTTTTTTTTTACAAAGTATTATTCATGGTTAGATTAATCGCTTATGGAGGTGGGACTGCAGAGGTTCCTCCTGCCCTTTTAGTGTTATATAATGGATAAGGGAGAACTGGCACTAGTGAGACCTTCATTGAAATCCTTCTAGGTCTCTAGAACTTACCTCTTATCTTCTCCAAACCTCACGTGAAAAAAATTGGGTAATTGAAAAATATTTTTTCATCTAAAAAACTGATACATTGAAAACTGATAAAAGGGATATGTAAGATTAAGAAATAATGTATGAAGACTTCCCAGTGGAATGTCTGATCTAATGTGTCTGATCAATAAATGGATCTGTTTATGTTTATGTCATTGTTTGTGTGAAGGCAATTTAGTGCTATATTCAAGAGCATGAAATTTGGACGCAGACAGGCAGGCTCAATTCTATTTCTTGCCCCACCCTTTATCATGTACTTCTGAACAATTTGCACAATTTCTTTAAACCCAAATCACCACATACTCAAAATGGCAATAACAACACCTGATAGAGTTGTGAGAGGATGAAATGAGAACATGTTTGTAAAGCACCTAGCCCACTGTATAACATATGGCAAACAGTCATTAAATGGTACAACTCTATTGTTGTCATCCTTATTTAAGAAAGATTTGTTTTCTGTAGAATTAGGAATCAGTTCTACGGATACATCACTGTGAGGGCACACTTGTGCCTAACCATCCTTGGATTGGACACCAACAAGGATTAATAGAGACAGATTCAGGTTTTTGTGTTCTATATTTTCAAGGCCACTTAAAAGATTATCCCCAAACAAGTAATGTTCATGAGAGCAAAGGATAAATATTACAGGCACAGGTTATAAAGTCACATGACATTCTATCTGTGTGACTTTGAGCAAGATTCTCAGTCTTTAGGTACCTCATAATCCTCATATGTAAAAATGAGGTAACGCTAGTAACATCATAGGCTAATTGAAAGGATTACATGAGATTACCTTTGAAAAGAATTTAGCACAGTGCCTGGCACAAGGTTGTGTCAGCTGTTACAATTACTGACTAAGCTGCTGTCTTGGAGAAGCTGTCAAAAAGTGTAAATTTTAGAGTTTAAAAAAGATTGTTAAAAATAGAACATAGCTTTCTCTTAAACTGCTCTGTCATAAAGTATGTTACGTGTTATTTTAGATCACATTTTTACCTTTTATTTTGGTGTCCTTTTTTTCTTTTGCATGTCACTTTACTGTTGACTCTCAGCAACTTAAAACTAAAACTCAGTCTCCATCTGAAATTTACCCTGCAATCAAAGTGCCAGTTTTCTTCAAAAATCCTTTACGTGTGAGGTTTAGAATCACAAAAGACTGGAACTCTTTCTGCCTTTCAAGATAGTAAGGGAGCATGCTGCACAGAATACTTCGAGAAGACAATATTGAGATTTACATTATCAAAAATTTAAAGACACTGTTTTCAAAAGCTGAAACCACCAAAGCCCCAGACCAATCTAGACGTGGTAAGATGCAGCCAGCCAAGCTGGCCAGTGGTATTCCTGTGGATGAGTTAAAGGAGGAATCACCCCCAAGCAATGGTAGCTCTCAGAAGGGGGCCTGCCCTTCATGATTTAAGCTCTTTGAAGCTACATTTCCTTCAAGCAATGAGAGGTCTTTGTGGTGATGGAAACATACATTTATAATTACAGAAGAACATAGTGTACACTAGACATGGCAGAAAAGAATGCCAGGGTTTGAAGGGAAGTCCTGATAATATATTTAGCCTCACTCACGCACAGCATCTCTCCAGGAGCGTTGGGTATTTTAGCTTTACCTAATTGGAATGGGCAGGAGGCAACAATCCTCCGTGGCTCTTCTCTTTCCAGCACCCCATTTGGCCCTGACCCAGCCAGGCCAGCATGGTACTACGGTGTGCTGTCCGAAAATCCAGCTGTTGAAATAAGATTTATAAAAGTAATGAAATAATTTCAAAATGACATGAATATATTCATTTATAGGGCATCTGAGAAAGTGAGGAAAATGGAATTGAATGGTGCCTAGAATATTTATAACTCCTTTGAGCAAAGCTTGAGCTGATTGTCCTATCCTACCTGATTCGTTACTTTTTTACTATACGTGTGGAAATTAACCTTAACATCCCTAAGTCATACATTCAAACATCCTAAGATATGGAGTAAGAGATGCTAGTGTTTGATTGATGGGAGGAAAAAAAGACAAGATTAGCAAAGATATCAGAAGAAATGATACTACTGAATTTATTAAAACTTCAAATTAGTTCTATATTTCTATATTCATTTAACAATTACTATAAATAATTTAGTATATTTTAAAGTCTCAGTGGAAAATATATAAAATGATAAATAATCAAAAGCAAAGTAAACCTTCCACAATAGTCTTTTAGCATAAAATAAATGAAAAAAAATGAAATTCACCATTTTTTATCCCACAGTGGGAAGGCCAAAGGTGAAAACAGAAAATGTCTCACAAAATTCTCAAAGAATTTTCTACTGGATGTCATGTTGTAGGTAAGCTGCTAGAGATACAATGCAAAATATTTCTGAAGCCTTGATTTCTAAGCTAATAGTCAACCACAGGCCACTGAATGACAACAACAATGGACCCTACAATTTTATCCGTTAATGGTTGGTAGTTATTACACAATATGGTATATAAGGGAAATCATATGTTTTGGAGTCAGTTAGACCTGAGGTTTGCATTCTGGACTATAGTTCACTAGCTGTGAATTTTAGCAAGCACTAAATCTTCCTGAGCCTCATAAATTCCCAAGTGTAATGAATATAAGAGCTACCACAGAGTGCATTAGAGATTGACATATTAAGATCCAAGCCTAGCTCAACTACTGGAATATATTTCTTGCTTATTAAATGTTAGTTCTTTCTCTTTTTTTCTCTCCCAAGCTATTTTTTCTTCTGAAATTTGAATATGCATTGAAAAGAGATTCCTTTTACCATAAGAGCCAATCTTAGTCCTTTGAATGGCAATTTTTTCACATCTGCTCTTTTCACTTTATTTCTTCCTGCGTGTATGCACGTGCATTTGTGCATGTGTGTACACGTGTGTATGTGTACAACCACCTGTTTCTGTATTTCTTCTTGCTGGCCATTGGTAAGGTAAATTTGAGGCAAAGCAAAAAGTCTATTTTATGCATAAGTTATTCTAAAGTTCAGTGGTTGACTCATTATTTAATTGTGGCTTAATAGCCTACGTAGGTCACAGGAGGTAGAACTCAGAAAATGAAGCAAGTGATTCATTGAATTGACAACATTATTATATTCATATATTTCAATTTCATTATGATGAAGTAGATGGCACATTTGACTAAAAATCTCTACTAAGTTCTCTCCTTGATATCACTACTGACTTACTTATATGACTGTAACAACGGTGTGTCAATTTCTTATATGCAAAATAAAAATCACAGAATAGTTGCTCTCTTTCCCACAGCAATTTTTCATGTATAACTTCTAATTATATTGTTAGTAATTGAGAGACCCCTGATACCAATTTAAAATAACATTTTGAGCATTTCAAATGTACCCTAGAAATCTACAGTCTTTCTTTTTCTCTCTGCACTGCCTCCTTCTAATATATTATTCTAGAAAGATAGTGAATGTCTCCTTTTGAAAAAGAGAAAAAAAATGAAAAGAAAAAAATAGTGCTGATATATAGCCGGAAATGTTGGCAGGGGTAGTGGGGGGTGGGGGTGGAATACACAAAAAGCAATTTTAGAATGATATACTTTGATCGAATCCCTAGTGAGCTTGGTAGCAGAAACTGCTGCAAATAAGTAGCAGTGACACGTGGTGTTTGGAAGAGTTGACAGCAAGAGTTGACATCAAAATCAGCATCACAAAAGAGGCAGGCCACTTTCCAGGTTATTATGAAGACTGCTGAGAAATAACTCAGAACAGAAGAGGCTCACACTGGAAATAATAATTGTTTCATTGTATTTAATCTTTAACAATACAAATACAGTCAGTACCCAATTACCTATATATGACAAACAGGGAGTAGTCTTTGGGGAAAAAGATAATCACAAAATAGTTATAGGAATCATGGGCAAGAACTCTCTGGAAATGAGCATCAGTCATAAAGAAGGACCAAGAAAAGAGACTTAATTGGAAGCTCTATGAGGGCAGAGAATCATAATCTTTTCATCCTGGTGCTTGGCACAATGCCTTACCTCTAATAGGAGATTGATGAATATTTGTTGAATGAATAAGTAACATTAACCAGGAGGTAACTCTCAGACTCTTGTTGTGAAGACGCTGATATTCCTGCACAAATTATGATACACATAAGTCCAAGGACATTAAGTTATAAGGCTCTGTTCTAACCCAATTAGGCTTAACTCTTATAATCAGGGGAGATGGCACATCACAGTATAATTAATTAATATCAAACACCTCCCTTCCTCCCTGGTCCATCACTCTCCGGGTGCCACCCTTTTGCAGCCTCACCTTAGTTGACTTCAGCTGTGGCACTCTCACCAAAGCATTTAATTTAATTTGCAGCTACTCCTCCCTTCAGTCAGAGGGCAAACACACGGGCTTAGAGTATATCTGTATTGCTTCACTGAAAAGATTGAAACTGGCCAGGCACAGTGGCTCATGCCTATAATCCTAGCACTCTGGGAGGCCAAGGCAAGAGGACTGTTTGAACTCAGGAATTGGAGACCAGCCTGAGAAAGAATGAGACTCTGTCTCTATAAAGAATAGAGAAATTAGCTGTGCATGGTGGCGTGCACCTGTAGTCCCAGCTACTTGGGAGGCTGAGGCAGGAGGATCACTTGAGTCCAGGAGTTTGAGGTTGCAGTGAGCTGTGATGATGCCATATGATGACACTACTGCACTATACCTGGGGCAACAGAGCAAGGCTCTATCTCAAAAAAAAAAAAATGATACTGACTTGGGGAAGCTTGCTGTTGTATAGCTTTCTTGGAGAGGTTAATCAATAATAATGGCTACCATTTATTTAGCATTTACTATATGTCACACACTCTCCTGAAAGTTGTACATAAGTGCCATTTTTAATACTCTGAATAACTCTACAATTTGGGTAGTATTTTTGTCTCATTTTAAAAATGAGAAAATGGAAAGACAGAGAGGTCAAGTAACTTGTCCAAAGTTGGTCAATTGTTAAAAATCAGAAGCAAAATTTGAACCAAAGTCTGTTTGATACTAGATCAATTCAATGTTTCAAATCATTTGTCTTTTCTTTACAAATCTGTGACAGGGACATCTCTAGTGACAAAGTCTTCATTTCCACAAATCACAGCTTTTTCTTACACTTAACCCTCTTCTTGAACTGTCTCTAAATTTTTATTTTATTCAAGACTGCTTCATTATTATAAGAGCAACTCCATTGAACTAATCAAATTTTAAAAAGTTTATTTTTAAATGCCCAAAACTCTTTGTTCAGTCGCAGCTCGAATTATTGTTGGCTTCCCCATGAATGTACTGTGCAACTCTCAACACTCATGTGTAAGGAGGTTAGGGCTCTGCTCTGTGCCTCAGGCACTGTTAGAAGCAGGGGCACAGAGAGAGCAGCAGGACTCTCTCCTTCACTTTCATCTTCCCTTTTCTGTGCGTAGTTGGCTTCATTCTGAGACTGGCTCTTTCTAATTTGCAAGAAACAGGGCCACAAGAAGGGGATGCCTTTCTTCCTTTAGGCTCATTTGAAAACATGGCTGAACCGTAGCCATCTCCTCTTGGCCCTACATCTGGACCGACTGACTGTGGTCAGGGTAGAGACTCTCCTCAGAACCACATGCAGCGTAAAAAAGAAACAGTTCTTTAGGGAAAGGAGGGGGCTGGGCAAACAATAAGTTTTCCTTATAGTCTTATCAGGAAGTATCCTTAGGTAAAAATTTTATAGATGCTTCTAATAAAAAGAAAAGGAAAATGATAAGAAATATTTCATTCTAAAGTCAAATAGCAAAGATATAGGATGTCTTCACTATTGTCAGCTACATCCCCCTCTGTTCAGGGAAACAATACATATATGGTGATATCCTCCTTGGGATCAAAAAAGGGGTCTTACAACACTTCCCCAACTTGCCTAGGAGAGTGCTATGCATTCGGCCCTTACTTATCACATAAGGAAGAAAAGAAAAAGAAAGAAAGAGAAGGAAAGGGAAAGAATGGAAGAGAAAAAAAAATAAGAACATAGAAAAAAAATGACAGAAGAGGGTTAGAAAGAATATCCCATTCTCTTATAAATCCAATAAAATTTGGCAGGAAGTAACATAACAAGAAAGATAAAGCTGTATATAGCTGGGAAATTTTAATCTGCACATGCCCTTATTGATTAGATATTATGTAATCTTTTTTTAAAGATTAAATTTCATGCTATTTGATAGCATTTTGGGCTCTTCCAGGGAGGAAATGAATGTTAAATTGGATTACCTACCTATATCCCTTGCATTCTCTCTTTGTTCTAGCTCATCAGCTGGCAAGCAATTGCAAAAGCCCAGCCAGGAACCCAGGATCTTAACAGGAGTTGCCTTTATACTCTATATTTACCCTGTTTATTCTTAAGAGTACAAAGCAAGAAGTGTCACTTTGTGGAAATGATGTTTTCTAGAAGTCTAAAGTTATCTGAACCTATATGAACCTAAAAAAAGTCCTGGGTTGGTCTTATGGTTTGAGGTTTGAATTAAAGCTTAGGTTATTCTTATTTTATCTGCACTAGTTTTCCATCAGTAATTATACTGTTTCTATATCTCTGTCTTTCAAAGGGAGAGAGACATTACCATGGGTTTGGATACAGTAAGAATAAACTAACCATCTGTCAAAATGAACCTGAGCTAAACATGTCTACAGGTTCAAAACCCTTTAACTGTGTATATATTTGGTTCTCTTGGGTTAGTTTCCATTTCATAGTCTTAGCAGGCCATATTTCTATAGCAGAAAAATACTAGTAAGACACCAGGATCTTTCAAACCCCAATATTACATAAATAGCTAATCATAGTATAAGGTCACTGATGCATTTACTTCAAGAGAATTGAATTCTGGATACTCTCTCTGTGAATGAACTCAATATGTCTGTTATACACATAGCTCCTTCTGTGTGAGACAGACTGTAGTTTCTACAGAAGGGGGAAATTTATGAGACCATATTTTGCATTACTTACTACATCTTCACTGCTACATTTCTCCCACAACCATTAGGACAAGGCTGAGTATCTGATCCTAAGATAGCCAATCTGTAGCCCAGCCATATACCTACAAAATATCCTGCTATGGAAGATGATATAGTCAATAGATTACTCTTTTGGGAACTTCAGTTGGATAATACAGAAATAACAAAAATACTTAGTATGGACACCAAAGCTTCCAGGTAATGCTGTAAGTTAAGTCAGGACCATGATAATCCTCAGAAATAGTAATAAAATAATGGTCAACAGTATTGACCACTTCCAACAAAGGAGCTACTTTACTAGCATTAGCTCCTTAAGTTTAAATTAGTTACTACTTTTATCCTATAGATCAGCAGTCCCCAAGATTTTTGGCATCAGAGACCAGTTTCACAGAAGACAATTTTTCCGTGGTGGGGGCGGGGAAGCAGAGCTCAGGCAGTGATGCCAGCGATGGGGAGCGGCTGTAAATACAGAGGCAGCTTTGCTTGCTCTCCTGCCTCTCACCTCCTGCTGTGTGTACACACACTCCTCCCTTCCCTTGTTTCCTAAGTTTTATGGAAGACAGTTTTTCCACAGACAGGGGAGTGGGTGGGGCGTGGAGCTCTGCAGCCTGATCCCTAACAAGCCACCAACTGGTACCCTCTGTGGTGTGGGAGTTGGGGACCACAGCTATAGATCATGAAACTGAAGATTTAATGAGATAAAGTATATCACCTATATCTGGGAAGTTAACTATGTACAAATTTTGGATTTAAATCTGGATCTAAATCACTTAATAACTCATGATCCTTCTTGCTATCCTATACTGTAAGCTAGAATTACAAGAAAGCAGAAATGATAAAGTGGAAGTTAAATAAAGAAAAGACACATAGCAGAGGAAAAGAATATGCCTGTTGGTATTGAGAAGAAAATGAAGCTACAGGGTAGAAAGTGGGCATGTTAATTTGTGGGTCACTAGTTTAAAAGTTCAGATTCTAGTGTTCCTGTGGTTCCTGAAACTAAAATCTATAGGCTGTATTCCCAAGGAAGCCTCTTTCTTTGGCTCCTATTTGGGGATGATGATAAGATTCATTCTCTTAATTTTCCCTCCAAAAATCTCCTTTCATCTTGAGCTACCTTTAATGAGAGTGTCCAGTCCACCCAACAAAAAGAAGCAGGAAATTCAAACCAAGGACGCCACCTTAATAACTTCTACTTATCCTCTTATTTGTGGAGACAGTTGCTTATCCATGAGAAAATTAATAACTATGCATAGCATTATCTAGTGATAATAATATTCTCTGGAAGAAATAGACGTGAAATATTCTACTCCTTTTACATAGGCCGAATTTGGAGATACTCTGCTCTGCGAAGTTTACACATTCAGTTGGAGCTGCTTCTCTATGTAAACACACAATGGAGTGTAAAAGATTAACATCACTGAAAGGAATGTACCTAAGAACATAGGGACTTTTCGAATACATTCTTAAGAATGTTAAATGGAAACAATATGAAATTAACAAAGTGACTAAAAATATTTTTTGATCATACAGTATAGAAGAGAGAGTCCCCTAGATCAGTATATGAATGATACTGATCTATGAAAGAATAATGGAATGTGAAAAGTAAGGACAATATAGCAAGTTTTCCATAAAAGATTTGTTTATGTTTAGTATGAAATTATCTTTTGTTTTATGAAAAAGTGTTGACAATAGGTGTAGTTGTTTTTATAATATAGGAATTTGGCAAAATAAAAAATTGTCAACCCTATGATAGCCTTTGATTTTTATATTTGCTTATTAAAGTATTTTCCTATAGGTAAAATCCCAAACTATGGGTGTCGAAGATGATCATTATGGCCAAGCTGATGGGACACTTTTGAGATTAGAAAGCAAATATGTGGATGACAGGGGAAAATGGCTTCCATTGGATTTATTCTTTGGGAATAATTTTTAAAAAATAGTTAAGAAGGGGAAAGGAGATTTGAAAAGTTAGAGGCTTCAAGAACTTTTAAATTCAAAAGCTTTGTGTTTTTCAGTACACCCAGATTTTGGGCTATGCATTTATAACAAGTTATGAGATTTTTTGAAGGTTTCTTATAGTTAATTGTATTTATATTTCTATATTTTCTGTGTGAATAAATAACTGAGTGACTGATAAGACAGCACCCATAAAGTAAACTTCTAGAGTCATTTTCATTAAAAAGACAAAGCTAATCTTACCACAGAATCTCATTGGCAGAATAGGGAAATATTGGAACTCACCACAATAAAGTAAATATTTCAACAAGATAAATATTCATTTAAGAATGAAAACTACTGAACCATGGCAAGTGGAAGCCACTAAACATTTTGATACATGTTTCAGCCAGGTTCCAGCCAAACCACCCAATTGTCCGTCAAGTTACGGGCATTAAATAGAAGCTAAGAGAGGGAGACAGGCCCCAGAGGGCAGAGAACAGGAACAGGTTTACATTTCAAAAGTAGCCCTGTAAACTTTGCAATTATTTCCTGATGCAAAAGTCACTTTTTCCCAGTGTAAAAAGATACTTTCCCAGCTGCTTTAAGAGCTAGTGGGTTGCAATTATTTTCAGGTTGCATACTTTTGTTTTGCTATTTGTCCATTCTTGCTTCCTTAACAGTTTTAAATAGCATCCCTTGCTATGCCAACTTCTCCTTTCCTTCAGTATATCTTTCTTCTGACGTTTCAGTTTACACTTCTTGTAACAGACCCAATGAAGGACATATCTACTTTTATTGCAATGATTCTCACAACATTATCATTATTGAGATAAAGGAACTATATATGAGGAAATGACTCAAAATTGTACTGGAAAGGCTGACAATTATAGTCTTTGAAATAAATGCTTAACATATAAAAGTCAAGTCTGACTTTATTCTCAATACAGTTTAATAATTCAGATCAGACTTAATCTGAAATTGAGACAATGCAATCAGAGTAGAATTAAAATTTATCTCCTACTATCCTTAAAGCAGGAGAATTTTACACAAATGATAGTAAATCTGGTTGGGTAAAAGAGGAGAAACAGAAAAATAATGTTTAACCTTCAGAAAAAACAAATATAAAGAACTAAAAGTGTTTGTATAGGAGTGAATGCCAAAGCTTCTTCCCTCTCCTTTTAAATAAATAGGAAAGATATATTCTTTTTTTTTTTTTTTTTTTGAGACAGAGTCTCACTTTGTTGCCCGGGCTAGAGTGAGTGCCGTGGTGTCAGCCTAGCTCACAGCAACCTCAGACTCCTGGGCTTAAGTGATCCTACTGCCTCAGCCTCCCGAGTAGCTGGGACTACAGGCATGCGCCACCATGCCCAGCGAATTTTTTCTATATATATTTTTTTAGTTGTCCATATAATTTCTTTCTATTTTTAGTAGAGACGGGGTCTCGCTCAGGCTGGTCTCGAACTCCTGACCTCGAGCGATCCACCCACCTCGGCCTCCCAGAGTGCTAGGACTACAGGCATGAGCCACTGTGCCCGGCCTTCTTTATTCATTATTTAAGATGATTTGATGTTAGTAAAATTGAATTTAATTTAGATATTCTCTAATTTGAATGTTAACAAATAAAGTTAACATTTATCTTCATTAGTCCAAAATAATGATATTTTACTATATAAAATCATTTAATCATCAAAGGAAGTAATTAATCTATGTTGCTTTGGCTCACAAAACATTCCATGCTCACTTATGAAATATTTAAAGCTTATTTAAAGCTTAAAATATGTATATATTTTTAAACATCTATGATGTTTAAAACCCTCAGGAAAACTCTCATATTTTGGTTGAGTAATTTTACAGTATACCTGACCTTAGCAAGGTTGGAACGTTAAACACAGATCAGGTAGAGAGTCTTTTCTCATTTTAAAGTGTTACATGTAAGAACTTCTCCTTTCTTGAGTATCTTTCTATTACAAAATTTTAAGCCTTGACTATTTGATAAGTCTATTACAAAAAAAAATAGAGGAGTTGATGAAGTCAACTTATGTCCCACAGGAAAGCTAAGAGAGGAAATGAACCAATTCACTGTTCTGCTAATTATATTGATAAAGCAATGGAGAAAACCCCTTCTTAATCTCTCTTTCTCTCCCCCACCCGAGGAAAGGCAGGACACATTTATTGAAATTCTTTAAAATGTTATTTAAAAATGTTATTTTATTTAAAAGTTATATTAAATAACGTTTAGAAGAGACCCACTAAGGTGAAAAGAAAAACATTTTATAAACTGGAGATGTTTAGCTTTAGGAAAGACACTTAAAATTAGGCATGGAATGGTGGCCAGTTTACTAGGGAAGGTGTGTTATAAACTTGGATGTTTCTTATTAGTTATAGTGTCTAGAAAATAAGCATGGACAATGAGAGTCATAGAAGGAGGATTTTCATATTGGTCATTGAGGCAGCATTTGAGCCCTGCCACTGTTTTTTGTCGTGTCTGAAAGGAAAGAAAAGTTGTAACTCTGGTCTGCTTTCTGATCAGGTACAAGCACCATTGGAACAGGAACCAGATGGCCAATATAAGCAAGTATTGCATTTGACCCTGCACTTGAGTTTCCTTTAGGAAACGATTTCTCTAGTTAGTTTAACAGTACATGCAATTAGTAAAAGGACAATCTGGTGGAGAGTTAACTTAAGTGCTACAAAGGCATGGCCTTGCCTTTCAAAAACAAGAGCTAGAAGAGTGAATACCAAAGATAAAGTTTTGTTTCAGGTGTCTAGGACAGGCAGACTTGTTACAAGGAATATTTAAAGTTTACCTTACTATCAAATTTAACAAGGACAATTAAGATCATATCAAATAGATGAAAAACACCTTATATAACTGAAGCACTGAGATGGTTTATATGTAGTAAACTTTCTGAATGTCCACAAACACACACACACACACACACACACACATACACACATATATATGTATATATCTATGTATCCAGCTTACAAATATAATAGAAATTGTGGCTCTAAAAGCTTGGAGAATTAATACGGATTTCACTGTTGTGAGAAGAAAATGAACAGTGAATGAGTTTATGGGGGAGGATCAAGGAAGGATACTAGGATATTGATTCTCAGTTGCTTCTGATTCTATCTGTTCACCAAATTATGTGCCCTACCTCCCCACAATCCCGTATGGTATAGAGATTTTCTGGGAAGCAGTTGCCTAGCAGGATATACATTTCCAAGCTCCATCGGTAGGGCCATGAGCGTGAGAGTAGAGTGTTGTGTGTGTCTCACATTCCATGGGTGAGCCTTCTCCACTCTCTCTCTCCTTTGTCTCTGGCCTGATGCAGATAAATATGACAACCTTGGAAGCCTCCTGTGGAAGACGGAGGAGCTAAAAGTGGGAAAGGACTTGGTGGAGAGCCACCTGCTGATTAGGAACAGGCTTGTGGACTTTACATATGCAATATATTAACTTCAGTAATATTGTTTTCTTTGAAAGAATAGCTAGTTCTACCCTAATCAATATCTGCAACATTTTTCACTTGAGTCAGAGTTGGCTTGATTCTGGATTGAAGGTGAACATTCAAAATAAATTGCCCCTAAAATCAAAGAACATTCTGCTACCAGAATCTTTGCAAGAATGACATTTCTTGCTAGCTGTGGTCCTTGTTTCTATTTTTCTGAAGTTAACACCACCCATCACTATACTTCATGTTTCACACAACAAAACAAATAGGAGTTTTGTGCTGTTAAAATGTCAAAAAAATTGTTTATATTTTTACTAATAGCAATGTCTTGTGCAGAGAATGCTGATGTTCATAGGGCCTTGTTAATACTTCTTTATTTTTGATGCTTTAACTTTTTTGTTTTCTATGACTATTCTATGTCATTGGATTCTCTTGCTCTTGTGATCCTATAATAAAATTGTGAAAACAAACAAAAAATTACTATTGGATACTAATAGCACATGACATTAGGCATGTTGGAATATCAGATCATTAGTGATATAAAAGTTTATTCTTTATCTAAATTGTGCTTTCCATTAGCATGTTGTTTTATTTTCACAAAGACAGTGATGGGAACAATCTGGTTCTAGACTAGAGACTTACTGCACATCCTGTGGAATAACAACACTTTAATGGCCTACTATGGGAATAGAAATTTCTGGATTAGATGATGAATATTAGATCTATCATGCATTTCTAATTTAAGCCAATAGGTCTCACTCTTGAATGAAGTGTCAAAGTACATGAAATCAATTCCATTTCACAATAACTCATCCCTTAAGCATCTTTCCTTCTTTCCTGGCACTATGTCCTCTTTGCTTACAGTGCAGTCATTTCCCTTCCTGCTCATCTCTGATGAACCACAACCCTAGTACAGCAGTAGCCCATGGCTGCTGCCCCTACCCCATGTTTTAAAATCACCATACAGTCTTCCCCATAAAACTTGTATTAATATTATCTAACAGCCAGATATTGGTAGGGAATGTTGTGATATGAGAGTGTTGGAATGGTGCGATGGGTCAGAATTGGCGATCTGACCACAGATTTCCCCTTATTGCTGAATATTAGGATCCATTTCTGAACCTCAATTTATTAATCCATAAAATGGGGATATTAATGCCTAAATCACAGGGAAAGCATTTACCAAGGTGACTAAGAATAGCGACTCTCAATAAATGGTAGCTATTGTTATTATCATTTTCAGAAAGCTTTGTAATGTAGAAGATGACCCTATTGAAAGCCCAGATGAAACCCTTCTTGGTTAATTTTGTAGGCAGGAAGGCAGTATGATAAAGGAGAAGTAAAGAATCTTAATTACAATTGGAGAAATTTTACTAGATAAGAGGATGGAAAGAAGGGAAGTAGGGCACAAAAATGATAACAAATCATATATTTAAAATCTGAAGGAGACTTCCTGGCTATAGGTAAGTGTTTTATAGTACTGCCTCTCAAATGTCATCACTACCTAATTGAGAAAACTGGACAATCTGCCTGGGACACTCCCTGATCCTCCTTGAGCAGGTTAATATCTACTCACACCTCAGCATTTAGCTTAAAGTCATTTCCTCCAGCAGGTTTTCAGCGACCTCATAAAACCAGGTTAGGTACTCCTCCTATGTCCTGCACTGCATCTTCTTCATGCAGTTGTAGCACAAATGACACTCTATTGTAATTCTTCATACTGGTTTCATACACTGGACTGTAAGGTCTTTGAGAACAGGAGACTCGTTTTTTTCAACATTGTATTTTTTGTGCCTAGTGTAGTTCTTAGGTCACAGAAGACACTAAAAATATTATTAAATGGATGAAAAATTAATTAAAATCTCCTAAATGAGATATTGGGAAAAAATAAACCACTGGGGGAGAAATGTAAAAAAGAATAGATTAAAATAAAAAGTAAAAGTAAATTTAAAATATATTGGCTCAGAGATGTGAAGACTGTGAGGGAACATGATCCCTGTCTTAAAAATGTGGAAGGCTATAAATTCATTGCCTTATATTTAGTCAATTATCAAATGGTAGCCAACTTCTTCTGATAGGTTCTAAGGATGGAAAGGTAGAAAACGGAGGTTTCTGACCTCACAGAGATCAAAACATAGTGGAGGAAATATAGATGTTAACAAATAATATCAATACGATGTGACTAGTGCCACACAGTGCCTAACTCAAGGGAAACGGATTCCAGAAAGTTTTCTCAGACAGCATACGCCTGAGTTAAATCTGGAAGATGTCCACAAAGGGAAATAAAGAAATAGAGATGATCTCTGGTAAACATACTCCATTTTTATCATGGGTCTGCGAGTCTAACATAAACTGACTACATACTGAGGAGGAATGCATTGGCTCACAGAACTGAAATCTGGTGGAGACTTCAGGAATGGTTAAGTTAGGAGACTCAAAAATTGTCTTCAGACATCTCTCTCTCTCTCTCTCCCTCTCTCTTAATCTCCTGGCTTTGCTTTTCTGTTTGTTGAACTCCTTTATTTAGATTTTTACTGATGGAGCCTAGACACCCACCAGTAGCTGCAGATTACCTCTCCCAGATTGCCATCTAGTAGAAATTTCTAGTAGAGTGAGAAAAATCTGCCTTCCTAATAACTCCAGTAAACCTGGAAATCAAGTTGCATTGGTCTGGCTCACTATACACCTATTTCTTAACAAGTTAGTGTGGCCAGAGAGGTAAACTGCCCTGTTGGGATGTCTTCAATCCTTTGTCCAGCTCTGGAATCTAAAATAAAGTCAAGCCCATAAATTCACATGTCCTAAAAGTAAGGGGGTTGTATCAATGGCAAAATTAGAGGAGGGGCTAATACTAAAAGAAGGCAGGGATGGATATCAGACAGGCAAGAGCTACACATGTTCATTTTACACACACACACATACACACACATGCATGCACACATGTGCACACATGCACACATCCACACTAGTGGACCTTAGATAACATTTCTTCTACATGTCTCCTGTGACGAGCTTATATTAAATACTTTATTATTGCTCTGGTTTACACATCCTCATGTATTATATACACACTTGCACATACAACACACACATATACAGCAAATCACATATAAGGCAGCATGACAAAAATTAGCAATAACAAAAAGAGATATTCATAGGTGTATAATGCCCTAAATATGACTATTCCCTTTGGTGGAATCTATTCTAGCCAAGGTTATGTGTGCTTTGATTATTCACTGCCTGCATTAGTGCCAGCTCCCTCATGCATAGTCTACAATAATCATTGGCAAGCATGATACTGACAGGGCTTATACTCTGCCTGGCTGTGAGCATTCCTTAGATAGGGATTACTGCATTTTTTTAACCTAGGAAAGGCCTTAAAGACCCTATTGTTTAGCCTCTTATTTTATAAATAAAGAATTAAGTCCAGAGAGATTCAGTACGTTAGGAAATTTACAGATTTGATGATAATTCAAATAAAACACCAAATGGCACTTCTTAAACAGAAAGATAATCCTATACCAGGCCACCTCCTAAACCACTTTCTGCACGTGACAACCAGAGAAAAGCGGAGAAGAACTGGGTGGCTCCCTTTCTGCCGATATGAAAACCCTCCATTATAAAACACCTAAAACTACTGTATGCCACATCAAAAATTAATTTTCATGACTTTAAAGCAAAAGGAGACTTTATTTTCTGGTTTCATTCTAAGTTAGAAAAGGTTGTGGTCATTCTAGACATTCTAATGTGAAGCAATTTGTGGGGAAACTTGACCATGTTGCAAGACAAGGACTATGCCTAATTTTGTCCCTGCAAATTCTTGAAGAAATGTGACAAGGTTTTTATATGATGTGTTTCACCTCTGCCTTAAATATCCAGAGAAATGGGTAACTAATTCAGATGGAACATTTAGCCTCTACGTTTCAAAATCTAACCAGGACATTTCATGTGACTTATTCAAGTAAGGATCTACACAGAACTATTGCTGTCCCTGTGTTTATTGTCATGTGAGAGAAGATGAAGCAAGGTAATTCACATTAATTCACAATTATTCCAACATAAAGAGGGAAAATACAGGGGAAACGAGTAAAAAATATTGCTGTATTTTGGTTTACACATTGGGAAATCAGGAGAAGTTATTTCCTGAGAAGAAGTATCAGTAAAAGAAATCAAAATGATTAAACCACATAGATATGTTATTGCTTTGTCAACATATACATATGAAAGCTTTTCTGTTTAACATGAGTGTTATGCTACCAGTATTTACTATGAAAAATTTAGTAATGCATATTATTTTTCTCCTTGACATATTTTTGAGATCTAGACAATATCATCAAAAATATCAGCTACATATCCCTTAGAGAAAATAATTCTAAAAATAGAAAGCAATCTTAGATTTGTTTTATTTCTTCTGAGAGCCTCTAATTCCTGAATCTTTGGGTTATATTCTATCCTACTAATATTCCTCCCCCTTTCTAGAAGTTGTTTTAATGTTCACAATTGACATGGATGGTAGATGTACCTTGATAAGATAAACAATGTTATATTTTTATTTTGAGGATTATTTCACCTTTGTCCAGGAATGAACCATATTTCTTTGCTATATGGCTTTAAGACATCCTAGTTCCTGTTTTCTTTGACTTGAGTTTCCCCACAATATCAAAAGAAAAAACAAAATCCCTATAGGCATTCACAGTTATATTTTACCCTAATTACAGAATTCTTCAGCAGTATACTCTGAAACTTTCTCAAATGGATGTTTTGGGGGTAGATTAAGGTGACAGCTACAACACTGGGTAGGACTTTGAAGTGTTTAAAAATTCCTCCCTGCAAGATAAGCCTGAAACTGAATTTAAGCCAAGAGTCTGTAATTGCCTGAAAGTGTGGTGTTTTCCACTTGTTTCTTCTAAGTTTCTTCCATTTTATCCACAGAGGCAGCATTTCCTACTCAAAGCCTCATCTTTTCCACAACATTTCCCTACCATAAAGAGATTTTAGAGGGCTTGTCTCAGAGAAGGTTGACATGGTATGACTGTGGGCCAGCCAGCCAATCAGTATTTAATTACCTATTAGATGCATTTATAGTAATTTTAGGCAAATATGACTACTACAGGTTGGCTATCCCTAGACAAGATGAACCCCCATGAAATTATTAGGAAACAATACAACCTTTTTGTTTTTAAAAGCCAAACTGGAAGAAATGAAACAAAGAAGAAAAAATGGAAATAGTATTGAAAAATCAGTTGAGGGTCATCTATAGTTTGTAACAATGGTTTTTAAAATAGCTTATTGAGGTATATTTCATATATTATAAACATCACCTGTTTTAAGGGCACAATTTTTGTAAATTTACTGAGTGGTACAACCATCACCACATTTTCATTGCTCCCAAGAAAATCTCTTGTGCCTATTTATAGTTAATCCTCTTCCCACCTTCAGGTAACCACTAACCTACTTTCTGTAGCCATAAACTTTCTTTTTCTGGGCACGTCTCATAAATGGAATCATACAATATGTGGCTTCTTATGTCTAGCTTTTTTTACTGATTAAAGTTTTTGAGGATCATTCATGATGTAGTATGTGTCATTATTGGTTTCTTCTTATTGCTGAATAGTATTCCATTGTATGGAATGATTTTAAATGGCAATGATTATAAAAGAGTTTTTCATATTGCCCTTAAAAGATGTGGGTTGGTGAGTGACTTAAACCTTGTTTCCAAAATAATCAGTCAACACAAGGGGTAATATGATGAAGTAGGGCTTGAAAATCATTGACCTAAGGGACATGCCACAGTACAATTTTGCAATAATTCAGCAAATATTTACTGAAGTACTATCATGTGCCAAGTACTGTGCTGCCCACTGAGAAACCAGCAGGGCCTAAGACAGCCATAGTCTCTGTGCTTATGTCCCCCTCATTATGGTCTTTTAGGGAAGATGGGCTTTAAATAAATAATTAAACTTAAAAAAGTAGGTTAAAATGGAAATGAGTGCTACTACAAGGAAAAGTGCACACCATCAAAATGAGCAACAGGCACCCAGCCTAGTCTGAGACTCAGGAAGGATTTCCCTGCAGGAGTTGTATTTAAGCTGAAATATGAAGGACTAAATATTTGGACAGATTTACTAAAAATAAGGAAGAGAGTGTTCTGCTCGAAGAACAGACTTGGGCAGGACTGATGCCTCCAGGGAGGTGCCAGGACGGCAGAGTGGCAGAAGTGGCGTTGGAGTCAGTGGGATGTGCGTGATGCAGGGAGGGCTGGGAGGTGGCGGGGGCCGGGGAGAGCAAGGCTTCATGGCAATTGTAAGGATTTGGGATTTGTCTTGGGGGCAAAGGATAACATTGAAGAGTGTCAAGCATGAGCGTGATATGATTGCATTTGTGTTTTCTAAAAAAAATTACTTTAGCTGTTTGTATGGAGAATGGATATTTGAACAATCTCTATATTGTAACAAACTGGTAGGATGAGCTCATTTTTAAGGGGTTAGCATGTAATTTGTTCTATGATAACTAATGTGTCCCCATTCCCTAGAACTGTCCCTGCTATACCACATAATGGAGCTCTTATAGGTATTTATGCAAAAGAATTGAAATCAGGAACTCAAAGAGATATTACCACTCCAACGTTCATTGCAGCAATATTCATAATAGACAACGTGGGGAAACAACATAAAGGTTCATCAATGGATAAATGGATTAAAAATATGTGGTATATAAATACAGTGGAATATTATTCAGCCTCAAAAAATAAGGAAATCTTGCTATATGAGCAACATGGATGAACCTTGAGGACGTTATGCTCAGTGAAATAAGCCAAATATTGCATGATTCCATTTATATGAGGTATCTGAAATAGTCAAACTTATAGAAGCAGAGAGCAGAATGTAGTCACGGGGGGGGGGGCGGTGAGTGTTGGGGAAAATGAGAGAGTTGGATTTAAAGTTTCAGTTATGCAAAATGAATACATTCTAAAGATCTGCTGTACAACATTGTGCCTATAGTCAACAGTACTATACTGTACACTTAAAAATGTGTTAAAACAGTAATCTTGTGTTAAATGATCTTAATACAATAAGAAAATAGCTGTTGGACAAATGAATAAATAATAAAAGGCAAAATTCCTGAACTTAAGAATGCTTACCTTTCTTATAAATTAGAAAGAATCTCTTGGTTACAACATAGTGAAGTGATTTTTGGTAATTTGCTTGATAATATAATTTATGGAGTAGGAAAGAAATGGGCAAAGTGAGAGCTAGCATGTCAAGAATAATGAATAACTTGGAGTCTGGGCAGGGAATGCATCCCTCTTCCACCACGGAAAGAGAAATCTGAGGACTGAGGTAACTCTCTGTAGAACTACCTAACTTGGATAATGCTAACTTTTGTTCAATTAGAAATGCAAGCCCATTCTAACCACAAAACCAAACAAACTGTTGATTATTTGAGGAAGAGTACACAAAATCAAATGGACATTTCCTAGTGTCAAAATGATTCTGGGCTTCCCACACTTGCTACTGGCAAATCTTTATGGAGGAATGTTACTACATCATGCTGTTCAACGCCTGCTGAATGATGTCTTCCTTCGTCAATATTGAGATTTGGTTCTTCCATCTTCAAACTCTGCAAAATGAAAAAATGTTTCCCTCTGTTCTGGACTATCTGGTTGTTAGAAAAAAATTCTGAAATCCACTGCTGACATGTTTACCACGGACACTAGTTTAGCTGTCTTCCCCCATGAAAAACACAATCACCCTTCTCAAGGCAAAGAACTAACATCTTGAGAGAGCACACCTAAGATGACCTTTATTATCAGTGACATGTATTTTTAATTTTAATTTTTCAGAAGTCTCTATTTTTGAGATATCCATGAACTATTTTAGAATTTATTGTGTAAAAAATATTGGCTAACTACTTGTTTCCATTTATCAAAAAATTGGAATGGGTTTATACCAGGCATGAAATGTCCCTTTGGGTTTTTTCTAATGGATTAATAGTGCTAATATAACATTCGGGGCAAACAAAGAAAACATGGCATGATGTTTATTAGACTCACTTCTAAGAACCTGTTAAAAATAAATGGAATCACTTAATGGTTGAATGTGCTTGTTTACATTTCAAAGCTGATTAACTTAAATTTAATCTTTGTTTTCTTTCATTAGATGCTGTGGAAGTTCTCTGTCATTACTTTAATTAGATGCATTAATAAGGTTTTCAGACACCTCTGCATAGAACTATGTGCAAATTCAAGAGGATGAACCTGAATCTGGTGAGGTAAAAGTCTGATTTCAAATCTCTTTACAGGAAGCCAGTTACTATTTTTTTTTATCTTTTAAAAATATTCTTTTTAATGCATGTATGAGAGTGTTTAGAATCAGTAAGAAATCCTAATCCATTTCAGTTCCCATTTGGATCTCTAGAATGTACCAAAGCTCCTAGGAAGAACTTGAGATCCTTATCTGCATTTTATATAATGAACCTAAACACTGTGGTGCTGAGAATAAAGACAAAAATTTAAACAAGCATGGATTTGCTCCTACAAGAGTGAAAGAAGGCTGCATACATACCCATAATGCAAATTCCATTTTAAGTAGATCTTCCTTTCTTAGTTGTCTTAAAGGAACATAAAAGAGAACTTGAAGTTCATTTTGGAATCAGCTGTCTCTCTAGTACTAGCTGGGTACTTAGAAGTTCTGGGATTGTGAGCTGCAGTTGACCCATTTTAGATTTGGAGGGGTGGTGGATTTTTTTAGAATATAATTTAAGATAGGTATAAAAACTTTACACAGCTACATTTCCTATCTGAATTGCATTATATTTAACCAATCAACAATGAAAGAATTCATTATATTTACATATAGAAATAATAGAGATGTGGAAAGCATTTCAGTATTCAGTGTTTTAAGGTTTATCTGGAGGCTTGAAGTTTCTAACTTTCCTTTTATTAGTGACAATTTTACATGCATTGATGTAATTTTATTTGAGAATTACCTTTTTCTTACACATCTGCATAACAGAGCTTGAACACATACACTAAGATTTATAAATATGTAATTGGTAGCGTATATCAGCATGAACTATAGGATTCTTTCTTGGGACACATTATATAATAAATGACTCCTATTAAAATGGTCTAATTACTTTTAAGTATTTAACCGGCATTAACAGAGAGATTCAAAACCCAGCCTAGCTAGACTGCATATTAGCTTATAATGACCTAGGAGTAATCAGCTTTCCCAGATGGCTTCACAAGGAAGAGAGAAAATGAAAATAAAGCAATTTTAAAACCAGGTAACTAATTATACACAGATTATTTGTAAACAGCTTCTCTCCTTTGAACAAAAGAAATAAGCTTAGCTGAACTAAACTGAATCTCTCATTGCCAAACCCACAACAGAACCATTTTCCTAGAAGAATAGTCCTGTATTATGGATATAGTGATGAGTAAGATGCCAAGCTAGGCAGTGATCAAAAACAAACTGATATTTGCTCTAGCTAATTTGAATGGCTGGGCTTTGGGGGCAGCTGGGATGATGAAGTTTGTGTGCGTTTTTTTTTAATTTTGAACAGAGGCCTTTGTTTGAGTTCTGAGCGAGATGCTGGTTTGCAAACGACTGCATTCTTCCCCACCTCCTTTCTAGCAGCTCCAACTTTCCAAGGAGTCTTTGCTTCTGTCATTCTTTTCTACTTGTAAACAATAGGTTCTTGGAACTCTTAAGGGTTCTTGTGGTCCATAATGGATGAAATTGGACAAATTAAAAATTTTATTCCATGTTTCATGGCTTCCTTGGTAATGGTCTCAAAGTTTCAAAATTATTTTTGAAGTAAAGTCAGACCCATGTTGGCCTTGAAACAAATGCTATATTCTCTGAGTCAGTTTTGTTTCTCATTATCATCGCATTAATTGAACTTCAGTGGTAGTCAGTAGTGGCCATTGTATGCCACATATTGAGTTAGTGCTTGACTCTGGCTCTAATTTATTCATCACAATACCCCCATTGTCCTCATTTTAGAGATAAGAAGACTTAGACTTACAGAGGTTAAGCACTTATCCAAGTTAAACAGCTAGAAGGCAGGAATGGATCCATCTCTGCCCGACTCCTGTGCTGTGTGCTCCGAATCATTATGCTGTAGAACAGAAAACATTGTCATGATCTTCACTTCTTGTATGAATAAAAAGTTAGTTGCTCCAGATAACAATGATTTGGAATACAATAGGGGGTAATTATATGAAGGCCAAAATACAGGCGGCTGTACCAAGGGGTTAAACCTGTTCTCTGTCTACTGTATCCAGGACCTGTCCTATAATCAACATCATGTCTATCTTCCTCAACTATTTGGTTCTTGAGGTTGCTTTGCAATGATTATGGATTTATTTGTCCTTATTTTGGTTCACAAGTAATGTCTTTTACAGTTAATGGGTGCAAAAACATAGTTAGACAGAATGAACAATATTTGATAACACAACAAAGTGACTATAATCAACAATAAGTTAGAGTATACTTTAAAATAACTAAAAGAGTGGAATTGGAATGTTCCTAACACAAAGAAATGATAAATGCCTGAGGTGATGGATAGCCCAATTACCCAGATTTGATTCATTCACATTGTATGCCTGTATCAAAACATCACAGGTGCCCTATAAAGATACACAGCTATTATGTACCCATAATAATTGAAAATACAATATGAAATGCCTTTTTACTCTAAATTCCTTCCAAAGGAAAACTTTTGCAAACTTTGCCAGAGGTTATGTTTTATATACAAGTGAAGTACAGTAGAGTACATTATGATGGTTTAGAAAAATAGAAGGCCTTTAGGCAAGAATGCCTGACTTTGCATTCTAGTTTGTTTATGTCAACTATTTTTGTGACACTGGACAATGTATTTAACGAGGACTCAGTTTACTCAGTGTGGAAAATTAAATGAGATGATGTGTGTAGCCTTATCAGGCGTGGAGAGGTTTATTTTCTTTCATCAACCCTCGTTTTCTCCTTTGTTCTTCCCCCACACTACTCTTTGCTTTTTACTTTTTCCTTCTCTTATCTGCTCCATTCTTTGTTTTTTTTTAATTTTACTTCACATCTTTGGTTTGATATGTGGGAAGGTAGAAAAAGTGGTTTCTGAATTCTCTAGAAGTAATTCTATTTTGCTACTATTCAGTTACCTACTTACGATGGTTTCGTCTCATAACCTGTCTCAAAATTTTCATCTCCACAAGTTTTGCAGGTAATAGATATGTAAACAACAGCCACTAAGGCGAATCTATTGAAAACATTTCAGGGTAAATATTGAACTTTGTTGCTTATTTTGTCATTTTTTGCCAATAAAATTGCTCGATAGCAATTTTCACCTCATATGTGACTTTTGTATGATGACAATAGTGAGGATAATAAATTTTTTAAAAATGTTCTATTTCTTCAACAATTTTCTGGAGGCATTCATTAACTTCTTGTTTCAGCTTTACTATTTGATATCACCAGTGTCATATACCTTTTAACATATATGTTAAATTTTGGAAACACCTCTAGTGAGTTTTTTTTTTTTTAATATAGAAACAGTAAGATTTGGCAGAACTTTTTCATAGACCACTAGCTTCTGGTTCCAGCCAATTGTTTTCATTCAGGACTATGTCACCAAATATTTTAAGAAAACCCTTAAATACACATTTTCTGTGAAATTTCTGGACTGTTTTTTTCTTGGCTTTTAAATGTTGGTAATGATTAGCTGTTTAAGAAACACTATGTGTAGAAACAAGATTTCTCTGTTGGTATACAGAAAGGAAAATGAAGATACCACATTTTTAGTTAATATTCATCTTGTTCTTATCATTTAGGGTTTATAGTAATGTTATTTTTTCATACCTTGATACTAACATTTTGTAAATGGTACTGCTTTGTACCAATATATAATTTATAATTTTCACATTGTCATTTTATACATTTATAATGTTCATATTTTGATGCCAAAACATAAATGTGGCAGGAACATAGAGAGGTAAAGTACTGTTTAAGTTGGAGTATGGCCAGTGTATTCACCCCACTGGATGGGTCACAGCTGGAGAAGGCCAGCGTGGAGCCCTGGAAAGCACGGGGCAAGAACTGGAGTCCTATCTGCTATGTCTAAGAACAGCGCTAGAATTCCATAAAGTATTTCTGAAAACATATTCTTAGTAAGTCAAGAATAAAAGGAATTTCCTTAATGTTATAAAGGATAAATTATTGAAAACTTCTCCCTAATATTAGGAACTAGGTAAGGATATTTTCTATCACCTTTTCTCCCAAACACTGTCTAACTGAGTTTCAAGTGGGAGGCTCATTCAATTTCCTTTTCCTCATTCTCATCCAGTTTATCTCGTTTTATTCTGAGACTCCTAAAGGAACATATTGGCTAATGACTCTGCAGCTTGGTTTCACAAAAGCCTTCACTGGAAAAAGCCTTCCTCAACCCAAAATACAAAGACAAAAACCATAAAAATCTTTAAAACTACTGCCATCATCACCCTTATTATAATGCGTATCTTTTCTTTTGGGACTAGTTTATCTGGTTGTTTTAGTTTCCATTGTCTGAATCTTCTCTTTTTCTACATTCTTCTTAAATTTTAGTAATCCACTGCCTGATTAAGGTACCAAATAAATCTACAAACAAACAATACTCAAAAACTGTATTTTGTATTTTAAAGCAACCTTTAAAATAATAATGTGTACTTACTAACATTACCTTGTAGTCCACTGAAGTTATCTATTTCATGGGGCGGGGGCTTTAATAAAGGATGAAGAATGTATAAATGATAAATCAAATGTCTTCATTCCCTGTAATACTTGCTATTTACTGCTGCATAACAAATTACCAAAAATGGAGTGGCTAAAAACAACCAATGTTTATTAGCTCATAGTTTCTGTGGGTCAGGAACTCAGAAGCAGCTTAGTTGGGTGGTTCTTGTGAGATTACAGCCAGGGTGTTATCCTAGGCTGTGGTCATCTAAAGACTCGAATAGAGCTAAAGGATTTGCTTCCAAGCTCACTCACGTGGCTGTTGGCAGGAGATCTCAGTTCCTCATAATTGTTGGTTGGGTCCTATCTTGAAGACATAGCAGCTGACTTCCCCAGAGTAAGTGATCCAAGAAAGAGTAAAAGAGGAAGCAAGCAGGAAGCCACAGTACCATTTATGATCTACTCTTAGAAGTGACATGCCGTCATTGTTGCTGTCCTCTATTGGTCACACAGACTCACTCTGGTATGATGTGGAAGAAGACTACACAACAGGATAAATGCCAGGGGACCATCTTGAAGGCTGGCTGCTGCACCTGACAAAGGGCATTCCTTTTATATTTCATCTTAAATGCTCATTTCATCTTGAAAATTGCTGGCGAAATCAACTAAAATAGATGAACTCAAAAAATCTGTAACAATTTATGTCATGGTCAGCTAGCCATTTTCATAAATTTTTAACAGTGATTTTTCCAATTGGCAAAATAAGGCCATGATTTAATTTAATTTAAATATATATCTGGGTGTACCTAGCCAATTTTTCAAAGTATTTTTTCTTTTGAACATGGAGGGATTTGATATTAGATTCCAAGTCATATTTTACATTGACATTGAAAAAGAAAGGGTTGAAAGTTTTTTATTCTTTCAGAATAAGTGAAATCTGTAGTGGATGGTGTGCAAGATTTTGTCACTTTGCAATCCAAAGGAACCAAATGAAACTCTGGCTTATTTTGAGTGAATTAACTCAAACTGAGCCTACAGCCCAGCTACTGGCTCAGCGATAATTAAGTGCTAATCACATGGGTGTGCTGTTTTGTGAGGCAGTAAACCAGTTTCCTGAATGGATAAACAAGGAGGTTGAAAGCCAAGGATCTTAACCTATCAAGGAACTGCAATTTTCTTGTAGAAAAAGAGCAGACCTACCTGTTTTGGCTATTAGAGTTAAGAGTGAGAATTCCTAAAAAGTGAAAGAAAGAGTCATTTTAAAAATTGGCTAAAGGGAAGTGCTGTATGTAGAAAAGTGTTTCATAGGTTCATAGTCTCTATGTTGAGTATCTTCTGTAGAATTCAACGATAAATATATTTGTCTACTCGTCAAATACTTTCTACCTGTGAAACATCTTTCTGTATGAGAATTTAAACCTATAAGTGTTAAAGCTGAAATGAGCTACAGATTTCTTTTTTTTTTTTTTTTTTTGAGACAGAGTCTCACTTTGTTGCCCGGGCTAGAGTGAGTGCCGTGGCATCAGCCTAACTCACAGCAACCTCAGACTCCTGGGCTTAAGTGATCCTACTGCCTCAGCCTCCCGAGTAGCTGGGACTACAGGCATGAGCCACCATGCCCGGCTAATTTTTTTTTTTGTATATATATTTTTAGTTGGCCAGATAATTTCTTTTCTATTTTTAGTAGAGACGGGGTCTCACTCTTGCTCAGGCTGGTCTCGAACTCCTGACCTCGAGCGATCCACCTGCCTCGGCCTCCCAGAGCTAGGATTACAGGCGTGAGCCACCGCGCCCGGCCGAGCTACAGATTTCATCTGGTCTACCACCAGTTTCCCATCCCACTCACACCAAGAATTTCACAGAGGAGCAAAATGAGATTCTGAGATGTTCAGTAATTTTTCCAAAGCCACACGTGTAACATAGAAGGGTAACTAAAATATAGATTTAGTCTTCCAGTTGGCTTAAAATTAAACAACCCTAGTTATGCACACATGATTTGACCCTGGGAGATTTAAACTCTGTATGGTTCAATTTGTTCATCAGTAAAGCAAGAAAGTAACCCCTTCCACATTCATAAATTCTGCAAATATGAGCCAGGCAATAGGGATACACTGCCCTTGGAAAACTTTTCATCTGTGTAGGAGATAAAGGTAAGTAAAATGTGCTCTGGGAACACAGACACCATTATGGTCTGAATGGTCATCTCCTCCCCAAATTCATACATTGAAATCTTGGCCCCAAGATGATGACATTTAGAAGTGGGGCCTTTGGAGAGGAGATTAGGTTGTAAGGACAGGGCCCTCATGGATGGGACTAGTACCCTCATAAAAGAGGCCCTTGTTTGCTCCATTTCACCATGTAAGAACAAAAGGGGAAGATGCTGTCTGAGAGGAGTGAGCTCTCACCACCTCTGAGACTGTCAGTGCCTCAATCTTGAACTTTTAGTTTCCTGAACTACGAGAAATAGATTTATGTTGTTTATAAGCTACCCAGTCTAAGGTATGTTTGTTATAGCAGCCTGAATGGACTAAGTCAAACTCTGAATTTGATTTCTTATAGGTAGTCCCACAAGTGCTTGGCATAGCAAGGGGAGGGTGAAGAGGGAGATGATGGCCTAGGGGGTGAGCACAGCATGTACAGAGGCCCAGAGACCACAGCTAGTGCAGCATGGCATGCAGTGGCCACGCTGAGGGTGGTGGGATAGAGAGATGGCGAGCTCGGGAGTTGAATAAACTCACTGGAGAAACAAACGAAAAAGGCTTAGCACAGTACCAATCATATGGTCAACATTTGGTAAGGATAGTTGCTGTCACTAACCTTAATATTGCTATTATTAAACATCAAAACTACAATTGGGAATCCAAATTCTCATTTACACTTACCTCTGATTTCCAGTGTCCTTTTTTTAATATGTCGAGGTGATATACCATAAAAGTTTTCCAGTGACAGATATTTATTGTTTGGCTTCTCTTTGCCAGGTCCTGTTCTGCTCCACTGGGGATTCAGCGAAAGAGAGAAAGAGAGGAAGGAAGGAAGGAAGGAAGGAAGGAAGGAAGGAAGGAAGGAAGGAAGGAAGGAAGGAAGGAAGGAAGGAAGGAAGGAAGGAAGGAAGGAAGGAAGGGAGGGAGGGAGGGAGGGAGGGAGGAAGGAAAGTAGGCTTACTCTGGTCTTTCCATAGCTTATATTTTAATGAGGCAAAATGGATTTCTTTTAAAACTGAAAAATAAAGAAATAAATGAAATAATTTCAGCCAGAAAAGTGCTCTGAAGTGATAGAGCTAAAGGAGTGATGAGAATGAGGTGTAGCAAAGTGTCAGGGGACATGGGGAGGCCATGCTACTTCAGCTAACCACAGTCAGGGAGGTCTTGGTGACATCGTGGCATTGGAGCTAAGACCTGAAGAAGGAGGAAAAGCCAGCTATGCACAAACCCAAAAGAAGAAGATTCCAGGCAGAGGTCCTACATAAGATCCAACTAGACTTGAGAAAAGATGACCTCTTGTTTGAAGTGAGGGAGGAGACTGGAGTCAGGGAGAGGGAGAGTAGAATTTAGAGGAGAAGTTGGGGTCATACATGGTGAAGTGATTGGGTTTTATTTACATATATTTGGAAAGCCTCAACCAGAAGCCATGATGTCATCTGATTTATACTTTGAAACAGAGTTTCCCATCTGTGGCACTATCTGCATATGCGGCTAGATAATTTTTTGTCATGCGGGGGGAGGGCTGTCATTCAGCATTGTATGATGTGTGGCAGAATCCTTGGGCTCTACCCACTAGACGCCAGTAGCCGCCCCCAAGGTGTGACAAGCAAAATTGTTTCTGGACATTGCTAAATGTCCCAAGACACAGGGCAAAATCTCTCCCAGTTGAGAACCATTGCTTCAAAAGTATATCTTTGGTCACTGTGTGGATAATTGGCTGGGGAGTTGTGGGAGAAGGCAAGAGTGGGAGCAAAGAGACTCCTGTGAGGCTATTGCAGCAATCCAGGGGGAAAAGTGACTTGACAGTGGCACAGCAGAAACTGTGACAGGGGCTGAGATGTGGGGTGAAGTTGGGTATATTTTGCAGAGTTAGAAAGTATTTTGGAAGTTAAACTGACACAACTTATATGACACATTAACCATAGATCTCAATTTATTCCAGAAAGCCCTGGTTTGCCCCTATTTTCCTATATAATTATTCATTGTGCCCCTTTCAGTTTCAAAAGTGCCCTCTTCGGGCAGTAAATTACAAAGTTACATGGTTGCACTAGTGACAGTTGAGTGACAGGGCTGAGATATCTACTGTATTTTCCATGTTACCTTTTTCATTTAAGAGCTTTTCATTCTCAGTCTTTTCTCACCTGATGGAATAAAGAGAACACAACAAGCAGACATTTATATAGAGTGAGGAACAGAGCACTTCAGAGGAGGATAAATGGGAAATATTATGTATACTAGTCTACTCATTTGTAGTGTGTTAAACATAGTTTATAGTTTAAATTACCATTCATTTCTGGGCTTTTTATATATAGTGTCTGGGTAAAAGAGAATGAGGTACATATAAAAGCGATGTATATTTTTGTTCATTTCATTTAGCATATCTGAAAGAGATTATTTTCTTGGATCCACAGGTTATGTATAGTTAGACATTTTAACAAAATGTGCATTTGTAAAACATTAAAAATTTTTTCCAATTAAAATCATGCTGAATTTTCTTAAAGTCCCAAAACAATAGATGCTGGCCTGGATGCAGAGAGGAAGGAACATTTACACACTGTTGGTAGGACTGCAAGCACAACCTCTATGGAAAACAGTATAGACATTCCTCAAAGAACTAAAAGTAGATCTACCATTCAATCCAGTAATCCCATTACTGGGTTCTACCCAAAGAAAAAGAAGTCATTTTATCAAAAAGACAACTGTACTCAAATGTTCGTTGCAGCACAATTCACAATTGCAAAGATGTGAAAAAAACACAAATCGTCATCAATTTATGAATGGATTAACAAAATGTGGTACGAATATACCATGGAAAACTACTCAGCCATAAGAAAGGATAATTAAATGCCTTTTGCAGCAATTTGGATGGAACTGGAATCCATCATCCTAAGTGAAGTATCTAAAAAATGGAAAAACAAAGACCACATGCACTCACTATTAAATTGTAACTAACCAATGAGCACACATGTGCACAGAGGAAAGTAAAACTCAGTAAAAATCAATCACGGGGGAGGAGAAAAAAGGGATGGGTGAAAAGGCCTTGAGTAGAAATCCTCCAATTCTTAGTCCAGTTTATAACATAGTATTTGGATGCTGGGAGTGTTAATCCAGTAAATTACTCCAGTACTTTCAACAGACTAGCATAATTTATCAATAAATCATTTTTATCAAATAGCCTCATGAAATTAAGAAGGATATTTTCACATAGACCAAAGTCAAAGGAATAATGTTTAATTCCATCACAGAGACACTGTAATATTTAAAGGTGATAATGTAAGTTCTGTAGCTTAAAGGACAAGTTGAAAATGTATAGAAAACTTTACTGTGCTGTCTATAATTGGTGATGTAGAAAGAGTGTTTAAAATTGTGTAGTAATTAAGTATCTAAACTTTGGAGCCTGAACAGTCTGAGGCCAAATCCTAGTTTGCCTCTTAGAACTTTCTAGCTTTATAACTATATCTCAGTTTGCTTGTCTACAAAATGGGTATAAAATAGTATCGATCTCAAAGAATTCTATTGAGGACTAAATTGGACTTTACCCAAAAGTAATTTGAATAATACATACTCATTAAATATTAATAAATATTATTTACTAAGTTTTCCAACAAAAATCTATTTCACTACTTGGCCTTCACATGGCCCTGAATGATGAAATGTCTTTTTTGGAGGTATCTTGACAACTTATTGCTGGATCTTCCCTTTAACATATATAAGTGATACAATTACTACAGATATTTTCCCAATAATCTATTCATATAACTTCCTTCCTCTTTTTTGATTCATAGATACTTTTGGATCTCAGAGGAACTTAAGAATAATCTACTGTTATCCTCTTATTTACAGACAAGTAGTCTGTGGAGTTTAGAGTCTAAGGACTGGCCCAAAGCACACAGCGATGGCAACAGCCTTGGACAGGAATCTGGTTCTCAGCTCCTTGTTCTTCATTCTCTTTTTACAATATCCTGTTATCCTTAGGTAATGTGTCCAGCTTATTTGTTTCTTCAATTTATTTTGTTGGTTTCAACAAAATTCAATAGAGCAAAAACAACTCTTTTTATTGCTGTGGTGAATGCAGTTAAAAGGGAACTCCAATTTTAGAATTATCACTGTTTTTATTTTGGCTAGCCAGCCTTTCCCAGGTTAACTTTAAATATGTCAGGAAGCTAAATATGTATTGATAGTGGATTTGCCTAGGGGAGATTTAGTTCAGTCTAATTGGCCAAACACTTTCAATTTATTTCTACTAAACAGGCCTTTGATATGAAGAGATTTATTACTCTTCTTTTTTTCCATCTAGAAGATAAATACAGGCCGAGATCAGAAGAGACTTCTTGTAAACACAAGAAGGTTTTCAGATTGATGATTTTTTATTTGTCCTAACTTGTACTGGGCTTTAGCCCTGACCCATTCAGTGTGTTTCAAATACATTTTATTTTACTTTATTTTTACATATTTCTTTAGGTAACTGACCTATGTCTCTGTCTCTTTACTAATTCGTGTTAACCACATATTGTTTAAACTAACAGATTAGGTGGGGAGTCTGTATTGCTTAATAAATTTACCAGAAACTGGGTAAGCTAGCTTGCCTCTGTTCAGGGAAGGCATGAGTGTTTTACAGTTAATTCTGGGAACACTTATGAACCCATACAAAAGAACTACTTGCTGTCTTAAACTTTGGACACCACAAAGGACTATTCAATTAGAACTTCTATTCAATCATAACTGAAAACAGTATTGGGTGAGAATATGCTCATTTGTAAATGAGGAGTTGGGTAATAGTCTCTCGATAATCCCTTCTTGATCCATTCTGTATGTTTCCCCACATTTTAATTTCTTTATTTCTTATTTCATCTTCTTCACGGTGTCTAATTATAATTCAGTGCCACACTAACAGAGATCTTTTGAAGACTCTTTTCTCCCTAGGGGTTTTGACCAACTGGCGTTCCACTGTCTTCCACACTCATTTCATGCCCGATGTCGCATCTCCATAGCTGCTGCTTCCTATTTCTTCTCCCATTTTCCTTTGAATGTGGCCCAGAAAAGACTCCAGATAAGAATTGTTACTAAACATGCCAGATCCTAAATATTTCAGTTCTAACTAACTCAAATTAATATGAAGACAAACACAACCACAACCACCCACGTCTATCTCTACATCTCCACTCCTACCTGATATAAATAAGGATATTCTTTAACTGTGCTCATGCGAGTCTGACTAAAGGTCTAATTCATCCACCTAAAAAAACCAAGCATTTGCCTTGAACAGCAAAAATGAATAAAATGTGATATACCTAGTGTAGGAGACATGTAGGTGGCTAAGGATGGAGATACAGCTGGAGGAATTCAGAAGACCGCAAATAAACATGATAAATATACTTGGTTTGCATGTATCATTCACTTCTGTGCTAGATGTCATTTCTGGTCAATCTTGAGTCTCCTCTTGGTGAAATATAGAGTGTTGCTCCTATTGTGGGTGTTATTCCTAGTGTGATCTCTGACCAAAAGGCTAACACATACCAGATTGCTGAAGATGTCTACCCTTACCCTGGGGAAATCACGTCATTAGAAATGTTTCTAAATTTGCCAAGCATTTTGTAAATGATACTTAGCATTCTTTGTACAATGTGAACTGTGATCAATATGAAAATGAAGACATCTTTAAAGAACTATTAAAACAACTACTACTAGAAGGGCACTGAGACTTCCATTTGGTGAGACCGAGGGCGTTGTGATAGTGAAAGATGTACTGTCTTTTGTTGTTGTTGTTATTCTATTTATTTTTGTTTAGTTTCTTAGCAAATATGAGTTCATATGTGCCAGGGAAAGAGATCTAAGGTAGGAATTTCCAAACTATTTTTGGAGGCTGAGTGGGGCTTAACAGTTGACTAACAAACAAGTAAAGTTAACTAAGTTTCAGGTGTTTTTGTGATATTGACAGTTGTTTTCACATTTTAAGTTTTCCCTAAGAATTTGAATTATTCTTCTGAATCCAATTCCTTATTCCATTTGTAGGTTTATATTATTATTTCAACCAGTAAGAATGTATTTTTCCAAGTGACATCAACAACCATACCAGAAAATGAAGGGTACAGATACAGTTACTTTTAGGCATACATTGAATTAAATCTTACCATAACCAAAGTAATTTTTAAAGAGAGAACAATGTTAACTACGACCCTTCAATCTTTCATCCTCTGATCTTTTTTGGCCTAGTATTTACTTTATTTTAAATTTAAATTTGGTGAAATTTTAATTTACCATAACTCTCAGATCCAAAAACCCAATTCCAAGGTGCTTTAATAAATTTAGATTAATCAAAGATTAAGGTGAGATATCTAGAGCCAAATATTCTAGAAAGGAATCTTTCTGACAAAGTTTTCTTCTCATTTTATTTTCTCTAAATTAGTTATGATATAAAGGTTAGTACAGTAGGCTCTCTCCAACTTCTTAGAGTCCCTTCCTTTATGAATATAAGGACTAGTTAGAGGCTGCCATTTGTCAGGGGTCCAATGACCACAAAAACATTTGTTATATCATATATTATAGCAGGAATATTTAGACAATTTATATCTTTCAACATTTTTCAGCATAGTCGATTTTTAAAAGATGGCATACTTTACCAGGGCTTATGAGGAACAAAAAAATGAAACATAAATTAAATCTTTTAAGTTACTTTCTATTTTCTATACAAAATGAAAAACTGCAAATGCCTTCTAAATTACTTTGAATTCCTCAAATACTGATGAGCATTTTGGATTAATTTTATTGTATATTTTAGCTAGCATGAATAGGACTTTGGTAACTAAATATAGTTTTGCTAATAAAGTGACTGCAGAAAAGCTTTCTGGGTGTACTTCTAATCAGGACATTTATTCATGACTCTTGGTAGAAAATGATAGAAACCCAATTGGAGCCACCTTAGGCATATGGATTTTTTTGGTTCATTTGATCAAAAGGCAGGCAGGGCATATCCAGGTCTTAGAGACAACTGGGTCCATGAGCAAAAAATTTCCTCCAATTTCAGACTATTTCTTTCAAAAATTAGGTCAGAAAATGTTTAGTTTCCTGTTTTCCAGGTGACTACATTTATTAGATCAAATTACACACTTTAAATATGTGCAGTTTAGTGTACTTCAATTATACCACAATATATTTGTAATAAAAAAAAGAAATAAATAAAAAAGAAAGGAAAGAAGAGCAAAGTAATAAAGGGGAAAAATAAAGAGAGAAAAAGAGAAAGAAAAAGTAGGGAAAGTCTCAAAAATATTTCTCAAGTTTATGCTTCAAGGGGATTGACACCTGCATCCTTTGGCCAAAATCCCAAGTGCACTAACTGGTCTGGCTTTGATGTAGGCATCTAAGGCTATGAATTTTCCCCTTAGGACTGAGTTTGCTGAATTCCATAGATTTTGGTAGCTTGTGCCCCCTTGTTGTTCAATTCAAGGAATCTTTTGATTTCCATCTTAATTTCATTATTGATCCAATAATTGTTCAGCAGCAAGTTATTTAATTTCCATGACTTTGTGTAGAATTGTTTCTCTTGGAGTTTACTTCTAGTTTGATTCCACTGTGGTCTGAGAAGATACATGATATAATTTCTGTTTTTTTGAATTTGTTGAGATATGTTTTGTGGCCTAAGATATAATCAATCTTGGAGAATATTCAATGAACTGGTGAGAAGCATGTATTAATATATTCAGTAGTTTTTGGGTAAAATGTTATGTAAATGTCAGTTGGACCCATTTTTTCTAGAGTCCCATTTGAGTCCAGTGTTTCTTTATGTTTTGCTTGGATGATTTGTCCAGTTCTGCCAGAGGTGCATTGAAGTCCCTGGAAATTATTATGCTGCTTAGATCTAGTAGAGTTTGCTTTATGAATCTGGGTGCTCCTGTGTTAGGTGCATAAATATTTAGGATTGTTACATCTTCTTATTTAATTCCTCTCTTTACCATTATATGATGGCCATCTTTGTCTTTCTTTACTATTGTTGATTTAAAGTCAATTTTATCTGATACGAGAATGGCTGCACTTGCATTCTTTTGGTTTCCATTTGCATGGAATATTTTTTTCTATCCCTTCACCTTGAGTCTGTATGATTCCTTGTGGGTTAGATGTGTTTCATGGAGATAGCAGATACGTGATTTGTATTTTTTCATCCATTCAGCTGGCTTGTTTCTCTTGGGTGGGGCATTCACACCATTCATGTTGATTGATAGAATTGATATGTGGGATGCTGTTTTGTTCATCCTATTGGGTAGTACCTGGTTGCTTTGTTTTACCTCTTGTGCTTTTTTTTATATGAGCTCTAAGCTTTACCTTTTGGGTGATTCTACTTTGGTAGGTGTTTATCGTGCTGATCCAAAATGAGGTTCTGAATATTTCCTGCAGGGCAAGTCTGGTCTTGACAAATTCCCTCTGTGTTTGCTTGTCTGGAAAAATATTTTATTTCTCCTTCATACATGAATTTAGTTTTGCAGGATACAAAACTCCAGGCTGGCAGTTTTTCTGTTTAAGAAGACTGAAAATGGGGTCCCAATTCCTTCTGACTTATAAAGTTTCAGTTGAGAAGTCTGCAGTTAGCCTGATGAGTTTTCCTTTGTAAGTTACCTGATGTTTTCACCTCATAGCTCACCAGATTTCCTCCTTCATGTTGAGTTTGGCCAGTCTGATGACTATATATCTTGGTCATTGCCTCTTAGTGGCGAATCACCCAGGTGTTGAGTTTCTTGTACTCAATGTCTAAATCTCTAGCAAGACCAGGGAAATAATCAATTATTCCCTCAAATAGGTTTTTCAGGCCTTGTGCCTTTTTTTCTTCACCCTCTGTGATGCCTATGATTCTTATATTTGGCTTTTTTTATATAATCCCATATTTCTTGTAGGCTTTGTTCATTCCTCTTAATTCTCTATTCTTTATTTTTGGCTGAGTTAATTTGAAAGAGTTGTCTTAAAGCTCTGAGATTCTTTCTTCTGCCTGGTCTAGCCTATTCTTAAAATGTCCCACTGGTCCTCTCATTTCCTCAAATGAATTTTTCATTTCCAGAAGTTCTATTTGATTTTTTTCAATATATTGATCTCTTTAGGGAATTTTTTATTTATTTCCTGATTTTTTTTTCTTGTTTCTTTCAGTTGCTTTTCCTATTTCTCTTGGATTTCATCAAGCTTCCTTAAAATCCACATTTGCAATTCTTTATATGTCATTTCACTATTTTCCTTTTGGTTGGTATCCATTACTAGAGAGTTGATATTCCCTTTTGAAGGTGTTCTTTTGCTCCTATTTTTCATATTTCTGGAGTTATTTCACTGATTCCATAGCATCTCGACCAGATATTGCTTCTTATTTCTGGATTTTCTTTTGTTTAGATGGGGTTTTCCCCTTCACACACACTCATACAGGTGTGTTTGTAGCATATGTTAGGTAAGAATCTTTGTCTTTGCTTGTGGGTGCTTTGATGGCAATCTAGGTTCTGTAATGGATGCCTTGGTTATAGATATCCTTAGTGTGGTGGTTCTCTCAGTTGCTAGTTGTTTGTAAGCTGTTGCAGTGGTGAGCTATGTAAGTGGGCGAATTCCCTGTCTCACTTTAATGAGGGAGGATGGAGGTCATTGAAATCCTTTCCCTTTCCCAAGCCCTGTAGACTTCTTCACAATGTGAATTGTATTTACTAGCCCAGTTTAATCTCTGAGAAAGTAGGTGGTGCTCGTGGGTGAGAATCAATCTCATCCTGTATGATTTAGTCAGCAAATGCTATAAAGGGTTATAAAAATTGACCTCCCTGCCAGTACGTGGTGCCTGCGAGAAGAAACATACTGTAGTGTTGTTTTAGGGAACTATGACTGGCTTTAGCCCCTCAGGAGAAGCACTTGAATGTCCCAGGTGGTGGGTGGGGCCCTGGAACTTCCATGTGATTCTTTATTCTTCTTCACTGCAGAGGCAGGTGAAAGAGTGAGGCCAGGTGGGGCTGGACTGGGACAGCTTGCCCCCAGGCTTCACAAAATCTAGTAAGATAGCTATTTCAGCAGGGGTCAAAAGTCCTCTCCCAGCCTTCTGGGGAAGCCACAAGGGAGGGCTGAGGTGTCCTCACCCAGCCTAAAAATCATCTTGTGGAGGCAAAAGCCATCTGAGATCCACAATCTGGCTATTAGGAAAGGGTTTTGCTCTTCTTCCCACTCCCCTGCTCCATGGTCTTCCTTCAGCATCTGCTGGTAGGCAGGAGCTCACACTAGCTGACTCTCCCACAATGACTCTGTGGACTGGGAGTTTCCCTATCCAGGATCCTGCCCTGGGCTGAGAGTGTTGCTTTCCTTGTGTGTGTGTGTGTGTGTGGGTGGGGGGAGGTACTCCACAAGTATGCTTTGGCTGGGACCCACGGTGCACTCTTTTTTCGGTTCTGCCCACAAGGGCTCCCTCATCACTAGATTGATTCACAAATCTCCTCTCCATTCCCCCAAAAACACAATCAAGTCTTGGGGTATAAGAACTGGCCTGTGGGCCTGTCCTTAGGTCCCCAAAGATCACTTTCTGATCATACCAGGGAGAAGCCTGCTGGTCTTGCGTTGCCTATGGGGTGCTCAAGCAGGTTTATGTCTGTCTGCTTCAGGGTGTGCCCTGCTCTGAAGGAGCAGCTGGACAAGCAGCACTGGGGAGGGCCAGTGAGCAGGGAGCTCACAGTTCGAATACCCCTTAGTCCTCTGCAGGTCTATAAGAGGAAAGGTTTGAGCCCCACTCTCCATGGAAGCCCTAACAGAGGGGAAATAGCAGCTCCTGAGAGCCCCACTTCAAGGATTCTTGTGGTAGCCATGGGCAGGGGAGAGGAAGGAGAGGAAAAGAGTCTGAATGGAGGAAAGCTAGTACTCTGGTCATCTCTATCACTCTCTCCAGAAGATAGCCCACTTAGAATGTCCAGGCTCTGGGGTCACACAGATCCTCTGGGACCCACAAGCCCCTTGTGGTTCCCCCAGTCTGAGCTGGAGTTGCAAAATGTTTGTGTGGGAAAGAGCAAGATGAAAACTGAGGGGCTGAAGCCCTGTGGGGAGGACAAAGGCACACCGTGTGTGGAAAAACAATATGGCACCTGCCATGTTGGCTCGAGTCTGTGGTGACAGAAAGCTACCCTGAGGGGGCTGACAGGCTGGTGCTTTGTCCCCAGGAAGTTCCCAGTTCACTAGCAGCAGCAGCTTTTTGGCTCATGTGGGTAGAAAGGCTCTCCAGCAGCTCAGGCACTTGCTGACTACAAGAGATGTGAGAGAGAGAGAAACAAACACTTCCTCCCAACCTACCCTTTTCAACAGGCTCCAGGTCATTCCTAGGTTGATCTCTGCCAATATCTTGCTCCTTCTTGTTCTGCTCTACAGCTTCTTCCCTTGTTGGGAAGAATCCCTTGTAGGTTCTGGCACTTATCCCTCAGAATTACACCCCATCTATCATTGTTTGTTTGTTTTCTTTTTCATCTAAAACTTTTCCTTTCTTCTGAGATGATCTGACAGCTGGTGTCTCTAGTAAACCATCTTCAAAATTCTGAATGTTTGTTTTTATTTTTACAAAGGTATGTCCCAAAATGAGAAGGCCTGAATACAAGGTCAGAATGCAGCACAAAAGACAGATGATCCAGAAAGGGAATGAATGCTATGGGATGCAGACTGTACACAGATGTACAGTTGAAGAGAGGAGATGGGATCAGTGATTCACCAAGACTTCATTTCATCATTTCACCATAACTCAGCTTTGTTCTTTGAGAGAAAGGCAATTTATTTTTTCAAGTAGGCACTCTTGTTAACACCCCCAACATGCTTTATTCTCTCTCTCTCTCATGCATGCACACAAGACAGAACTCTCTGACTAGGTAAAAAGATCTCTGCTTCCAATTCATTACGTGGCAATCCCATTTTCTGCAGGCACTGAATTAAGGTTACCATTTGTCTGCTTCATGGTGCAGGTTTGTTTTTCCAAATACAATTCTGTTAACTGCCATCATTCACATCTTCAGTTCCAACAACTTTACACAAATTCCAGAGTATCCTTAAATAATCCTTGTGTGACTAATCTCAAAAAAAAAATACACAAAGTGTTCAATTTCTATCCCTCAGGGCTTCTGGTTTACTTTTAATTTTTATTTTATTAGTTATCTATTTCTCACTATGTGTTTAGTTATGTGATGGTTGTCCCAGTAGTAGCTGATTTAGCTCTTTGATGAGCAGGGTCATTTGGTAGCAGCAAGATGCTATGCTTAGCCATAGAATGATAAATACAGCTCTTTGATCTCCTAATAATCAAAACTTCCTACTGCCTTCACCCCACCCCTGATAATTCTGGCTGAAGGGGCACAGTCTGAGATCTAGCTGATTGTTCACTTAATATAAATATTTTCCATGTCACTAAATAGTTGTGGAACAATCTTTAACAAGTAAATTGTATTCCAACTTCCAGATTTGCCTTACTTCATTTAGTTGAACCTTTACTATTGGATATTGAAATTATTTTGATTTTTGCTTCTATAAAAATCTATATAGGTATATTTTGCACACATTCATGGTTATTTCCTTATGGTAAATTTTTAGAAGTAGAATTACTGAATGAAAAGTTATTTTAAGGCATTAAATTGATCAGGATCATTTTTATCATTCTTCAGGTTTTTCAAAGAGATTAATTTGGCTTTAAAGTAACATCATCAATCATAATTGAATTCTCAAGTACTTCTATTAAATAGAAAAAGTTAATTTTTTTAAAGATATAGACTGTGAGATGGAAACATATAATAAAGTAAGAATTCTTAAAGACAAAACAGATAATAGTTCATCTTGCTGGATTCATAGATGATTGAACCACTGCATTCAATGTTTGCTGCATAGCAATAGTCTCTACTAATCTGTAAGGTAGTCTATAGTGGTTTGCCAGAAGAGGCTATGTTCATTCTGTCCTGTCCATTAGTTTTATTAATCATTTGACTAAGGGCATTGGCTTATGTGTTTACATATTGTTTGTATGTTTAGTTGATATTGTTTGGGGAGAAAAATGTAAGGTGTGGATGTGGGGAAGCAGGGCTGGGCAAATTTGAAAGGTCATTATGTAGTGATGAAGATAATGAGAACTAATATATGTCATATGAGGACTTTTGGGAAGTACTAAGGCTATTCAACTCAAGGGACAAAATACTTAACTGTTCTCAGAGATTTAAGCTGTTCATTCAGAAACTTGACAACCATTTGTTGAAGAATCTTATGGAAGAATGTCAAGAGTACCTTGATTCAAGTCATGTAGATAAACATTATCGGTCTGTCCAAACGTGTGAGGCGGTGATTCTTAGGAAAAGAAAGCTCCATTTATTAGGCAACTTTTCAAGTTTTAACCAACCTAGAAAATCTAAGAAATGCGTGGAATACCTTTGTAAATCACTTGTGTAGTAAAGCCCCACAGCCAATTAAATCTATACCTATTTAATGAGATTGTGTAACTGATTTTTTTCTACCTGGGATATAGAAGAGACCAGATTATGAGGGAATCTGACTGGGGTCAGAGGTTGAAAGTAATAAGTGATGCTAGAGGATATTAGCCATAGCTAATGCTAATTCACTTTAGCTCATGTCCACCAGCAATCTGGGGACACTTAGTATAAAAATATCCAGCTTTCTTAACTTTCTCAATATGACCCTTAAGGAACACAAAAAAATTAAATTTTTGGTTGGCTTACTCGGTTTCCATGTGATGATGAATATTGCAATATATGTAGAAAAGTCTTTCTATCATAGCTAGTTAAAATAAAATTGCTCTGTTGACAAGACTAATTCCACTTAATTACTTATAGAGCACTTACTTTAAGTGAGTCCCTGTTGCCATATATAGAACAGGAGATAGAAAGATGCCTTGGGAGTACAATAAATATTTATTGATTGATTGTGGATTTACTTAGGGCAAGGTCTACCCAATAGCAATATTCATTTTAAATGAAGACTAATTCATAAAGACAAAAATAAATATTTTTCTGCTTGTATGTAATCCTAAAAGTGCTCTAAAATAGTAAGATCTAATTGTAAAAACACCCACCATTGTTTTGTTTATCTAATTCTATGTAATAAATCACATAAGATCTTAGTGGTTTAAAAAAACAGCAACCATATCATCTCTCATGGGTTTTGTTTTGTTTTTGTTTTTGGGGTTTTTTTTTGGCTCCCAGATTTGGGCAGGGCTCTCAACTGGGCAATTTTTGCTCAAAGTCTCTGATGTGGTTGCAGTCAGACATTAGTGGGGCTGGGACAGCAGGGGCCTGGATGGAGTATCTGGGCATTTTCCCAGCATGTCTCTCTCTTCATGCAACTTCAGGGCCTTTCCATGTAGTCCCTTTGCATCTGCTAGTTTGGGCTTCTTTACAGCATGCAGGCCTCAGGATAATTGTATTCCTTGCATTGCAGCTGAGGACTTCTGTAATGACAGCATCAGAAATCACGCAGGGTTACTTCTGCCATAATCTGTTGGTCAAAGTGGCCACAAGAGCTCACTCAGTTTCAAGGGTATAGCCCATTGATCCCCACATCTTGAGGGGAGGAGTGTCAAAGTCACCTCGTGAGAAGAGAATGTGGGATGAGAGATCTTGTTGCAGCCATATTTGAAAAATAGAATCTATTACAACCATATTCAAATATGAAAACTAAAAATTATCTGTTCTCATAGAGATAATAATCCATGAGAGTGGGTTTGCATTGTTGTATTCTGTAGAAAAACACTAATAGTTCTTTAAAAACTACAACAGTGAATTTTAAAATGTGACAATACTCAATGTAATCTAAATATTTCTTATGCTTGTATAACCCTACAGGTTGGAGATTAAAAAGGCAAGGAGTAACTAAGACCTGATACCCTTTTTTTCCTCCTTTTCTGTTGTCCAGTAGAAATCAAATATAATTATTTTGGAAAAAATGGAAATTAATTAACATTTTGTTCATGAAAAGTGAATCTGAAAAGCATTGAAGAACTCCTGGCAACTTTTCATATTGTGTGGGCTGAGTGATGACAAGTGCCTCCACTTGTCATCTATAGTATGCTAGTGGGTGACCCAGCATACTATAAAATAGATTGTTCATGAACGAAGAATCTGTGCAATGCTGCATAGGAAGATTCTACATAGCTGCTGGATTACAAATGTGCCAAACTAATCTCAGAGATATCTCTGGGATACTCATAAGAAGGAGAAGGAGAAAAAGAGGAACATGGAAGGGGAAAAGATCTCAACCTTTAGCCTATTTAGGAAAGGAGAACATTCGCAAACATTCTTGAATCTATTTCCATGGACTCAGTTGAGAAATGAAATCAATATCTCGGTTTTAATATTCTTATCTTTCTTTGTAATATATTCAGCTCTTAAAAAGAGCTTTTCCCAAATTCCAGATGTGACTAGTGTTTGGGTCTTTTACCTATTGTGGATTTTTATGGTTACAAAAGTGAAAAAGAAAAAGTTTTTCTTTCATTAAATTCTAATTTTTCGTGTTCACACATTAACAAGTCTTTAGTGATTGAAAATGAATTTTATTTTCTTTTTCACCTATGAATGATGGTTGTGGTCCTCATTTAAGATCTTATCAGTTTCTTCCCTTAGGATCAAAACCTTTTAAAGAAACATATTGCTTCTTTTAAGGGGAAAAGATATCCACAAAGCACAAAAGAAAAATGGTGCAACGTGGCAGACTCAGATTGCTTATTTCTATAAGACAATGTTGATTATATGAAAATCTTTTCTAAAGGATATGTTTAAAAATATAAGTTGTTACTTTAGGATTCTCTCTACCTGTGCTGTGGTGAGAGTCTTTAGAGCATAGTTATTTTGAAAATTTGATTTTTACTTCAGTAAGGGAATCTCAGCCTTAGTATGGATCAGTAAGCAAAAAATTAATTCCTAATGTAGATTCCTTTTAAAAAGCCACTGAAAATCCAAGTGTCAAAGTGGGAGAATTATGACTTTGTAATGTAGCCATAGCGTTAAGGAATGATTCCTAAGGCATTTTCAATCTGCAACACCTTTTTAAAAAATTAGTAAGAAAAATGACCTCGCTTCTAATTCGTTTTCCCAACACTGATGTATTTGACTTAGCAGTGTCTGGGTCTAAATTAAGATTAGTCTCTAAAGTACCTTTTGGCGAAGGAAAACTATAATGATTTTATTACTCTTTTACATGAACCAGGAAAGGAAATTTTACAAGCATGAAGAGGTTCTTAAATAGAGCGGGTAATAGAGGAAAAAGAAAGAACAAAAACGAAAAGTAAAATCAAGATCTTTTTCCATTGCATTGTTTAGCATCCTACATCACAGAAAAAGTAAGGCTGTTTGCTCACTTGGTTAATTTCATTTTTCCATTATCAATCCATGGGGTGCATTTTCCACCAGTTTTTGTTGAAGTTGTAAAATGGACTCTGGAGTAATGTGAGTGAGAACAAACAAAAGGGGCTATTCTCTCATCACTGCCTGTGTCATCCCCATTAATGTCAGCAGGGATTATGTGCTCACATGTAAGAAAATGTCTGTTTACAAAATGGAGAGGATGCATTACTCTCTTGTTACCACCATTCAAGTCACTGAAATTGAAATGGATTTGTATGGGGTGGTTTTGGGTTTGTTTCAAAAAGGCATTCTTTCAGAATGGGCCACTAATGTGGTAAACCTAATTATTTTCGCTTTTTTTCCCCTATATATAACATAAGACAGCTAGCTTTAAGTATTCATCCTTCCCTTTTCACCTAACTACTCTTCCCACCTAAACTTCAAAAAAACAGGCAAAGCAACTGTTCAACTTCTAGCTCATTGACATTGTTTTTTTAAAGCAGGCAATATAGTTGAGTAATGTTAAACTCAACACATTGTAAATGAAACCCAAAGTATCTTGTTAGACAAGATGTGTTTGCTGTCCACTTAAGCTCCTCTTGTTGCTGGTAGTCTTTCCAAAAGGATCTGGGTGTAGGTGATGTAGTCAGTGGTACTTATGCCATGGAAATAGCTGTGACCTGTATTTTCATGCTTCAAATTAATTCTTATTCTGCTTAGGATGTTGATATTCCCCACTTACTCTTGCCTCAATCATTCAAAACAGGTACTCTCCGCATTAAAACACACACACGCGCACACACAAGCTCTCTGCTAATATAGCAGCTGCAAATTTGTAAGCGTGCTGCAAAGCTCTCTAACTTGTCTTTGAGCAAAAAATGTTGTGATTAACATAATACTAAGTCTGTTGGATCCCTTGCTTGCTTCAGTTTCTATCAGTGCACCAGTCAATAAGGCTAAAATTATACAGTCAGAGGTTGTTTACTTTAAAGCTGCTTGTAAACTATCAGGAGATTTTTCAAAGCATTAGCAACCAATTTAAGAGAAAATGAGTGGTAGAGAGGTGCGGGGGGGAGGAGGGCGCGGGGGTTGGATATTTACTTTGGAAGGTCAATTGAATATTTGAAGAGAGTAATAGGTTTGGCTTCTAAGGTCATGTTAATGTATCTAGTTGTCTATTTGATCCTAAATAATTAAGCTGTAGAAGCAGGAGGTTGCAGAGTTGGAGATTCGGTCCCCAGCAGGGATCATACCTTAACGAGGTTGGAAAAAATAAGGGCTGTATCTTCTATGTAAGGTATGGTTTGTTTCTAGGGCAGGTCATAGCCTGCTGTCCTGGATCCTTAGTCAGAGATCAGGGCAGTCACATCCTCCTCTGTAAAGCTATGTGGGCAACATCTGTCCTCTGATTTTTATTTGTCTGTTACTGCCACAAATGCTACTGACACTACAGATGACTGAGAGAACTGTACAACCTGGCGGCTTTTGGAGGCTGAGCAGCTACAGTATTTGAGTCACACGCACATTCCAGCATAGTTGGCTTTCTTGAAATTGAAGTGCAACCCTTAATTATGTTACTTAATTGCAATTACTGCACTTGAATTATATCCATGATAAATGAGCACTGGCATTTATTGAATTAACTTTTTTTGGTAGAAAAATTTGTGTCCTTTAGAGTGATTGCATTATCTGCAAGAACATTTATACTATAAAAATAAGGTGGTGGGAAGTGGGAAAGAATTGTGTGTTTCTAGTAGTAAATTTTACTGTGCTTACGGCTGGCTTAATTCTCACAGATGGACAGCTTAGTTTTTCTTTTTACACATCACACTCGATGAATTAAATGGTCACAAACTTAATGAAAATAAACAAAATGTTGTGTTTTCTATTTTAATATTAATTATATGTTTTTAAATATACAAGATCAAAAATCCTCCTTTCTTGCATTATCCAATTTAAAAGTCAATTGTTCAACTGGAAGTTAAATAATTTTTGAGCCTCTATCCTGTGATTTAAGTAAACTGAAACCAGAGATCAATTTAGTTCAAAGATTTTATTTTTAATATTAAAAATCATATTTTCTTGGAGGAATTTTCATTGCTATTTCTATGTTCTGTACTTGTACTGATTCTGTCAGAAAAGTTCAGGGAGAAATTTAAGATTGTTTTCAGATACAAATCTTGCTTGTACTCACCATAAGTCTTGAAAGAAAAGTATATTTCTTTGCAAACTGATATTTATGCCCAAATTTATATGTTATAGAAGTTTAAATAAGGGCTGGATTAACTCTTCAAGTTTTGAATATTTTTAGTTGGTAAAATCAAACTATGTGAATTTCAAATTTACATTACTGAATCTAATCATGGTTAGATTAGGGTATTTGGTTTTATGTAAAAGAGAAAACAAACAAAAATTACATTGACCTGAATCAAATTCAGGTGAACAAAAGGAATTATATAGGGTTGATAGAAATGATTTTTAAAAGTTTCATTTTTACCTATTACTCTCAAAGCTGTTTCCAAGATTTTAATGCTTTAGGTACTAACCGCACTCAAAAATATTTTAGGTTTTGTAATAGTAGTTATTGTCATCACATAATACAGGAAAGAAAAATCATCAGCCAGTCTGGCTCTGGTATAATCATAATATAAAATATATTTTACATTTAATAAAGGTAAATTATGTGTCAAAAGGTAAAGCAACCTATAATTAATAGCAACTTGGCTTGTGATAGCCAAAACACATCAAAGCAGTTTTTTTCTTATTGACTAATGTATGCGCTCTGGGCAATCCTTCCCGCCCTCCCCACTCCATCACTTGGGATCTTTTAAGTTTAATGTTATAAGATTTCAATTGAAAGGTTTATTTTTTAAATACAATATCTTCTTGCTATTAAATTTTGTGAGTGCCTGATGGTTATTCTAATGGGGATTTAAACATAGAAGAGAGACAAAAGTGTGTGTGTGCATGTGCATGTGTGTGTGTGCGCGTGCATGTGCGTGACACAATTTCACACCCCTCACTTGCAAGATGAACAAGAGCACAGATGCCTTTTATTATCAGAAATCAAGAAAATACATACTTTCCCCTTGAAGGAAAATTTTGTGTTTGTAAATGAAAATGATCCTTATGCACTCTGCATTTGGCAATCCTCATGCCAAACAAAGAAAAAAATAGATATGTTTAAGATATTAAGAAGAAATATATATTTATTATTCCTAAGCATTCTCTCCTGTTAAATTGTCAGGATACAGTGCCTCTATAGTCTAGACGATCCCTATTTGCTTTTAAAATATTTTAAAAAGGTTTGCAGTAAGACAAGTTATTGAAAACATCAAACACTAGAAAAAAATTATATCCCCCTTATAGGAAGCAATAAATTTTTTTCTCAAATTCTTTGTTTTGAAATGCTTTTTAAAGGAGATTAGGGAAATACAGTAGAATTTATCACAATTGTCTTTCTTTTTAAAAATGGAAATCAAGCTGAAACTGCTCATTTTTTTGTTATTCTAGTTGTAGTTGCCGCTGTTGTCTTGATGGAGTGGAATCTTAGTAACTCAGCCAGCCCATAGCCCATAGGAGAACTGCATTTGCTTAGCGTCCTTGTTACCTTCCAAGGGCAATGATTTGATAACGAGTTATGCTGTAAGCAGGGGTTTGGGAGGAGTTTCTTGACCTGCATATATTCCCATTTTTAGAAACTCTGTGACTAAGGGTTTGCATAATTAAGAGTTACACCGGAAGTATACACAGACCCCAGATCCTTCCCTGCATCCCTAAAAGTCATTTGCTTCAATTGTTTCCAAGTAATTCCTCTGTTACAATTGTTCCTATTAGAATGAAAAATATTTTCCCTAATTTCTCTATGTCAGTCTATTCTAGATTCAATTCCATTTTTCACTTTTACTTTTTAAAAATTTTCTTCAAAAGCTTTGTTTTAACAACATTCAATATAGATAGATGGAAGGTAACATGTTATGTATGTTAAAATCGTCTACATAATCTCCAATAGAATCTACACATTTGGTTACAGACCTGTTCGATTTTTTTTTCTTCAAATGCTTTTTTCTTCCAGATGATAATCTCTACATATGTCTGAATAATGGCTTGCTGTTTACTGAAGAACTTTAAAAAGTATGGAGAGTAAGGCTTCATTTTCTGTGCATCATCACAAAGTAAAGGATTACTGTAATCCCCATTTTATAGACAAACCATTTGAGGTTTAAGTAACCTGGCCAATGCCTGGGAGTAGATTAGACTTGAAACCAGAGTAAAATTTACAGTTTATGATATTGATCTCAGACGAACTTCTCTGTCTTTCAGCACATGAGCTTGTTTTCCAGTTTCCTAACCTGCAAGAACTAGGTTACTTGGTGCTACTTCTGACTATGAGTAAAAGGTGGGACCAAACTTATAATATTAGATCACTTCCTGACCCAGTTTTAATTCTCTTATATTCACTGAAATAGTTAAAAGCTTCTCTTCCAGTTTGCACTTTAGTTTTCTTATTAATCAGAAAAATAGCTTTTGTTAGACTTTTGCAAGGGCCAAGTATACCATTGCCAGAGGTTCTATCAGTGAAAGAAGTGCTGAGTAAATAGCTTTTTATTTCTTGTTGTTGAATTAAATGTATGGATAATAATATCCACATTGCCATCCTCCCTTTAAGATAATATGTATAGTTTAAAATGCACTTAAGATTTTTTTTAAGTCATGACTTAAGGATTTCTAGACTAATAATATAAGCACATCATCAAGACCTCAGGATAACTATGCTAAAATATGACTCTACTATATTAGAAATATTCATTTTTAGAAATCAGCTTTGCTTGCTATATTGCAACAGTAATAGCATTTATAAGCTTGTGATATAAAATGTGATTTTCTTTTTCATAATGAGAAAAAAAATTCCATGCAATTGAAAGAGCTGAAGAGTTTGTTTAAGCTTTTTGTTAAAAAACAATAATAGCTCTGAAATTTTATAGGAAATGGTCTGGGATTTCTGATGTCAGTTACAACAGTTTCCAAATCATAAAATGGTTTCTTAATCAGGAGACATATAATAAAAAAATAGTAAAATTAATCTAGTTCTGGAAAAATAAAACAGCTTTATTTTAATCTACTTTGAAAATTCAGATTAGGATTAAAAATTAATAAAAGGTTTTTCTTCTATGTGAGACTTGGGATGTTTCATAGCTGACCTAGAGAGCCTCATTTATAACTTTAATTGCTTGCAACATTCTGAATCATTTTCCTTTCAGCCTAAAACTTTCCATAGTTAATCTGAGGCCAATAGTAATTTTTGTATTTTAAAAAGTATTTAAGGAAGAAATTATTAGAACTATTTTGGTGATTCTTATATCCTCTTACACTTAAAATATTATCCAAGTAATTCAAAAATATGCTCTCAAAATGTCAAACTTTCCTAAGGACTTTAATTCAATACAGAATTATCATTCTTTGAAACTTTAAACATATAAGAGCAATCCATTTAGGTGTTAGAAATACTTTGAATACATAAGTTATACTGTATTTCTGTAAATCTCTAAGGTGTTGATTTTAGAAACATACACTTAAGCACTGTACATTCCATAATTCCTAGTATCATAAGAGGATGTTACACATCTAGAAGACAGCATTGCCTAAAGGTAACATAATTGGAGAAAATCATAATTGTATTTCACCACTTGACTTTTATTAAAAAGAAAAACTTTAAAGTTGAAAGAGTAAATGTTAAAAGCAATTTTACATTGCTAGTTTTAAGTGAATAATAAAGTTGAAAAAATCTTTAGTAATTCAGGCACATGTAATATTCATCTTAATATTATTGTAAGACATTGAAATGAAAGACAAAGGTAATAGTGCTAATGTATTTGAGATTCAAATAAATCACCTAGTTGTATTCATATTCACATTATATGCAAAACTAGTCTGAAACAATGCATATGTCCTGTTTAAATAAAGCTCAATCAAGCACCTTGATCATTACACAGAAATAAAGCAGAAAAAATAATCAGTAATTAAAATGCAAGTTCCAAGGGGGAATACCTTTCAGAAGAAAGCCACAGAAGCACCTGATTCTAAAAATGTCAGGCAGTTTTCACCACTGCGAGTGCCATTTGTTAGCAGGTGGAGGTACAATTTTTATAACAGCATTTGCCTGTCAATAACTTTATTACAAAGCTGGTAATTTAATAAACAATTTAAAAGAAACCTATTAAAATAATCTCTCACTCACTCTGGTAGCCACCATTTTAATCACTGCAAATTATATTCTCCTTTAGTGATTTCTGCTTTCTCTGTTCCTCAGTGTTTTAAAAAAAATTAGTGACTTTTCTAATATGTTTCCATGAAATTCTCAAATGTACAGTCAGATGGAAGTCATATATACTTTTTAAAATATTAAAAAAACCCCACTTCACATCAATGTTATGTGTTACAGAGCAATATACCAGCATTCATAACAACAGTAATATGACAAAATAGTTCAGTTTTTATAAAAGTGGCCCTTTTGGTCTATGTGGTATATCTGACAAACATTGAAGATCTCCATTTGAAGGTAGTAGAGAGGCAGAGAATAACATTCCCTTCATTATTCTTAACCATTAAACAGGTGAAATAAAATGTCTATCTCCTGATTTATTTCATCAGTGTTTATCTAAAATATTTTCTAAACTAAAAATAGCTTAAAATTTAATTTTAGCTATCTAAAAGTTTTTTGTATTTAATATTACTTCTCTAGGCTAATGACTTTACTATTAGAAATCGCCAGTTCAAATTTGGTTTATTCTAACCCAAAAGTAAACCTTGAGAGCTACGTCTGTTAACTTTAACAGACCCTGTTAATAAACAGGGTTTAATAAACCCCTGGTTTATTCTTGGAAACTTTGCCTCAGACTTAACTTAGTGACTTCCCCCAAAGCCTTCACCTTTCTCATGCATGAGGATATTTTTAAATTCTTCCTTCCTAATCCTTGTAGTTCTCTTCATTTTTGCATTTTGGGAACTTCTATAATGTCTCTCTAAGTACCAAATATAGTGGCTGCCTAATGTTCATGGGTACCAAGTGTAACCTTCCTTCAAATCTTTATTGAACTCCTATTATCAGGCTTCCATGTATAAACTGCTTTGTCATTTACGTTCATGCTCCTGCACACAAATCTGTTAAACAGATAGAAGCCACAGCCATTTTGTGGGTGAAGAAATTAAGACGCACACACTAAAACTTATATAAAAATGTTCCGTTCTTTTGCACTCACTCTGTCCTAAGCGTTGCTTTTGATGTTTTATATGCAGGATCTCATGTATTGCTCACCACAACCAAAGACTGCAGTTTTCCTGGAACCCTTTCTTTCTTTTCCATCTCTCGATCTCTCGGCAAATCTCGTTTGTTCGCCTTTCAACATATAGACAGAACACGGTGGTTTCTTACCACCTCTCCCTCTACCATCCTGGCCCAGGCTTCCCCAGCTTCTCACCTGGAATACTGCGGTAGCTTTCTATAGGGTCTCCCTGCTTGTATTTTCCCACTACAGTCCATTCACATCAGCCAGCGAGATCTTGTCAAAACACAAATGAGATTGTATCATTCATTTGTTTGCTGTCCTCCCTCGGCTGTCCACTTTACGCAGAATAAAAACCACAACTATTTCTCTGGCTTCTTTAATCCTGCATCATCATCCCTCTTACCTCTTCGACTCCATCTTCAAATCGGCCCTTTCCCTCATTCCATAGCCGCCTCCCATGCGCCAGGCGTGCTCCCCACTCACACTCTCTGCCTTGGGTCTTCTTTTTACCCCCTTTCTTCTTATAGATTATTCCTCAGATGTCACCTCATCAGGGAAGCCTATCTTGGACCCCCCAACTAAAATGAAGCCATTTTTCCCCATCCTTACTCATCTTACCACCCTTAATGCTTGAGGTTTTTTTTTTTTCTCCATAGCACTTAACGCTTTCTAACATACTGTATATTTTGCTATACGTTCTATTAATAGCATGTATTAATCTTGTCTGAGCTCTGCCCGTCAGAATAGAACATAAACTACATGAAAGTAGGGATTTTTTGTTTGTTTGCTTTCTGTTCCATGTTATAGACAAGAAAGGTTCCTGGCACATGGAAGGTACCCGATAAATATTTGTTGAATGAATGAATGAATAAATAAACACCTGCATGAGGTAAGCAATATTACCTCTATTTTAGCAATAGACAAATCTGATGCTTAGAGCAATCAAATAATTTGTCTGAAGTCACAAGCCAGGCTTGTCTAACTTCAGAGCTGTGCTCTTAATCACTACTCCATCCAGCCTATCAAACTGGAACACTAATGCCCGAGTTTGGTGTTTCCCACTTGATCATGCAATCTCCTCCGTGGCACATCCTGTAAGACACAAAGCCAGGCAAATAAGCAGAGTAAGACAGCATTCTAGCTGGGCAGGATATAATGGCTGCCATAGAGGCAGCATGAAATACATATTTGAGGGCATGTATTTCATGAGATGAATTGAAGAATTAAAAATTATCATGAGTGTTTCCAATTTATATGCAGTTGAAGAGGTATTGTGTTTATCAGCAAGTGACTCCATTTCTTGCTAGCTAGGTGACTTTGGAGAAGTTTCTTTACCTCTCTGTGCTTCACTTCCCCTTTAGGAAATGGGAATAGTGATAGAGAATAGATGAGGTTACCTGTGGTGCTTAAAGCATTTCCTATCACATAGTAAGCACCCAATGCATTCCCTTCCCTCTAGCTTATTATGCTTTTTGGTATTATTTTAGGTTGAATATAATACAAACTCCTTAATGTGACCTAAATAGTGCTACACAATCTCACTTCTGCCAAATTCTCAACTTTATTTTTTCTCTTCTTTCTCTGCATGCTCAACTCCAATCACTAGGTCTTCTCTCTCTTTCTTGAGCAACTCATTTCCAGCTCAAGCTTCATAAACTAGCTGTTCCTCCAAGGAAAGAAATCCACCATTGCTGCCTTTTCACTCTTGAAGTCTCAGCAAATAGTCACCTGCTTGATGCGGTGTCTGTGAATGACCCACACCAAAGAGGCTCATGTCTCCCATACCAGTCATTCTGTATCAGTTTCCTTTTGTGATTTTTTTCCTTCCATATTTGGAGTTATTTAATCTTCCTATTTTTTTCAATTGTCTGCCTTCCCTGGGGAATATAAAATACAAGAGGACAATGATCTTATCTTTTTTCTTTGCTACAGCTCCATAGTACCTAAAGCAGTGACTAGAACCTATACTGTAGCTGCTCAGTAAATTTTTGTGGGATGAATAAATGAATGAATGAATGAATGAATGAGTGATTAGGATGTCTAGTTCAGATAGGACATTCTGATGTAGTAGTACATGAAAATACATCTGACAAATAGTAGTCCAGGAGGCAAAAGTGAGGACTCCCATGGTAGGGACAATCTACAGCAAAGACTCACATTTTGTTTAACTTCAGGTACAAATACTGTATCAGCTCTTCAGATACAGCCTGTATGCTTCCTCGTAGCATTAAAGTGTGGCATTCAAAAATGGTCCAATTGCAGATCATTTTGAGGCTTGGTTCCCATCTGTCTTGAAGGGTATAATTTTGGCACATGGCCCACTTTCACCAGGCTCTTTTCTCTAATGTACCCAGCATATCATTTGACCCCCTAATTACTGAAGAGAATCGAAATCCCAATGCTTTTGAAGTGCCTACAGGTAATGTGAATCATTAGAAGCATATGTCATAAAAACTGAAGACATTTTTCAAATCACTTAAATTATAATAATTAATTTAATATGCTTCATATGTTTAAACTATATTTAGTTTCAAGCCATATGCTTTCTTACATGAAATAGAGTTCCAGATTTTTCCATTGCTTTTAAAATACAGTATCCAAACTGGAATTTGTCCAGCACATCGAGAGTTAACATGCCTATGCTAGAGAAACATGGCTTGGTGTCTGTAATAAGTATTAAGAAAAAAAAAAAAAAACCTCTTGCCTTTAAAAAAAATGACCCACTTTGAGTAATGCCATATCCCCAAGTCAGTTACTTCTACGTTGGCAAATGCTTACTGTATCCAGCAGTCTGAGCTTTCTGTTCAGACAAAGGCCTGAGCAGCCAACTCCACTAAGAATATTGATGTCACAGCCTAAGATATGTTACTGTCACAGGTTCTTAGCTCTATGCTGCAGACATCTTTTTTGTTCCAAAGAATATGATTTTTAAAATATTTTAGGAATTAAGTTTTATGTTTTGTCCTTAGATCTTTCTATTAATAGTTTTGCTGTGTTCTTTCAGAGATGAGTTAGCTGTTTTGAAGTTATTTATCTTTGCTTCTGTTTTTATATTCGTTCATTAATATTTTGGTTGTTTAAAAATTGTATATATTTAAGATGCACAGTGTGATGTTTTGATCATTGCCTCTGTTATGTATTTTTCTTAGTTTACTTTTCAACTGTTAGCATCATAAGGCCATGTAACAGTTAAATCATGCCATTGTGGCTTTAATGATGAATCAAATACAGTACAAGGGAAAGAATGCTGACAATTTATACAGTGCCAAATAAAAGATTTTATGACATAAATATAAGTTAAAGTGAAACTATTCATCAACCAGCACTGATTTCTCTCCTTAGACTTGAAATGTTTTCTTTCTTTTAAAAAGGTATTTAATTTGTGGCTTATCTGGCAAATGCTAAGAAGTAGATTCATTTTAATTTGCTCTCCCCACTGCTTTCAACAATTGTTGGGTAGCTGAGCTGATGATGGGATAAAATGAAGAAAGACTACTATTTTATGACATGACAAGTCATGATTGCAGGTATTATTCATTGTTTGAATTCTACTGTGCCAAATCTCTGATTTTCATGGATTTATATGTAAAGAAATGATGACATCATTTTAGGAAGCAATTTTTGATAGAGATGAGATTTTTTTTCACCTCAACTCAGGCCTTCCAATGATTCTCTAATTTATTTAAGAAACAAAAAAAACCTCTTTGTTTCAATTTGCATATTTTGGGTTACTTCACTGATACGAAAACCTGTTCCACTGTCTATTGTCAAACAATGATGCATAAAATCATCCTGATATTAATCTAGGGAGACTCTGGCAATCAGAATTCACCACCACCTACATAGCTAAATTTTGAAATGTTCTTACTTTAAATATACGTTTATACTTGTTTTTATTTATTTTTTTCTAATAAGGACAAGTAGTTTTGCCACATGTGTAAATGCTGGGGAATCTGGTTGACAACATGTGATATCCCCTATTCAATGTTTGTAAACTCAAATTAGCTACAGAAATACTGATTTCCAGACATGGGCATAACACCACTAACCAGCTGCATGGTCGGAGCTGGCTATCTGCTTCTGGACTTGCTTTTGGTAATGTCCACTGGAATATGAGAAGAAACATAAATAATTTTTCTTTTTGCAAAGACTACTTCATTATAGGCCAGATGTAACCTTAATGATCAACAGCTGTAAGTACACATAGGCCAAAAGCAGAGAAGAATTAAAGCATAATGGATATTGAGAAAATAGATGAATTGACAGGTGTGGGAAGGATCCATTATTATTTAATGTAATAGATGATTTAAAGTAAAGTATTCTGGTAACATGTTTATAGAAAGAACATTCCCAGTATTAAAAAACTACTAGTAACTGGTACTAAGAACTCAGCATTAAGAATTGATCCTAAATGTTTTATTTGCACTTCTAATCCTCATGCAGTATTTTTCACAAATGCTATGCCAATTCAGTTGGAGATGGACAATGTATGAGCATAGCATTTTTGAATAAAAAGATGCACTTATTATCTTGAATTATCAAATATTTTTTGAAAAAGTTTGTGATACATTTTATTTTTAAAGATTTTATTTACTAATTAATTATACCTTTTTCTGCTTAGAAATTAAATTTAAGTTGGAGCTGTAGCTTAAAAAGCTCTGATTTTTCTCAAATAAAAGCCGAATTAATAACTTTATGGTGTCCCTCAGGATATTAAAAATAAGTTTCAGCAAATTTTTAATATTAATGAATACTTTATGACACATTTAAAACTTTGCTGGACATTTTTTCTACTGTACTAATTATTTATTTAAAAGAATTGGGTCTAATATCAAGTAATAAAAGTATTGTCTCAAGAATTAATTTCAACTCTACAAATGGTTCTCTTTCTTCCTTTAAAAATGTCATCTACCCACAGGTTCTCTAAATCATTGGATTTTTAAAAATACAGTTGTTTATGTGAACTTATACTATGCAAAGTTGTGTGCTTTCTAAATTGTTACTAGTCAATTAATATCATTGGGGAGTTATTCAGTTTTGTGCAATAAATAAATTATGTGGTAAAATTTCAAACAGCTTCCTGAAAACAATTATTTGGTGATAGCTTTGGGTGTAAAGTGTTAACATTTGGGGAACATTAGGAGGTAGGATGGAGTATGGTAGAGAAAGAATTCCTTGCTGATCAACTCTCTGTCCATTTTTATTCTTGGAACTGACAGGTGGTGATGTATATGTATATCATTTTGTAAAATCACAATTCATTAATGCTCTGGAAATTTAAGTTTCATTAAAGCTTCGGCACCTGCTCGAACTTCTATAGGTTCTTTGCTGGTCTTGTTTGCTTGATCTCCTTCTGCAGACCTTCTGCCATGGAAATGCCAACAGTGCCTTTTGGCACTCAGTGATGGTGTATTACCATTTTACCGCATACTGAAAACACAGCAAACATGCCAACTTCAAAATAAGCAATGTGAGCAGCCTGCATAAGTGCCTTTCTTTATATTGATGGTGCCAGTTACAGCATCCTACAGAACCACCCCCTCCAAAACACATCATTCTTCTCCTCCTTATCAGAATTATGTTCTTCTTTAAGTGAAAACTTTCTTCTCTTCCCTTATTTTTGTTAACCACATTTTATAATAAAATAAATGAAAGGAGGCACACTGGATATGAATAACACACACTAAAAACCCATGCATTGCCTCCTCTCACTCTTTCTTGTCCGTATAACAAGGAGGCTCATAATGCCCTACTTGTTCTTGCTATTAAAAAAAGGTTTACAGTTCATACTGCAAAATATTCTGGTAAAGCCTCTGGCTAATGCGTACAGTAAATCAGCCCTGCCTTTGCCGAAGTTTTAATTTGCATGCCTGCATCTCTGGAAACATTCCGGAGTCTTCTAAGAAAGCATTCCAGTGTCTGCCTCTATAAGAGCCCATATGGCAAATGCCTCTGAGATCACAGAACTTTTCTTATTTAAGGCCAAACATATCCCTTTATGTTTGGAGTTCTCAGTAGGGGCCTAACAAAGATTCTGGAAATTATGGGGAGAAAGTGGAGTCAAGAGAATGAAGGAAAGCATATTGGAAGACAAAAACCTATATGTGCTGATTAAGCAGCACTCACATAATGCACATCTTGGAACAAGGTATACTTCTCGCTCTTTGCTTCAGGAAATGAGAATGGAGAGGGCATATATTAGATGATGGAGTTGATTAAGTTAGCAGTTCAATTAAAATTTCTAAATGTTCCCTCTGATACATGCCGGTTTTTCATTTATTTTACTCAGGGGACACCAACCGTGAGTGTTACTTAAAATGAAAAGAGTTAAGAATTTTAAGAGCATTTGATTTTTTGGAATGAGGTACTTTTACATTTCACGAGTACCCAAACAAAACTTTCAAGTGTGTCCTTACCCAGTCCAGACCTAAATGTAAAAGGCAACCCCATACCTCTGGAAGAAATAAATCACTACATCAATTCTGTCTCTGAAATGCAAAATTATAACTTTGAAATCACATTTAGAGCCTTGTACTAATGATGAAAGGATTTTACAGGGAATAATGAAAGGGAAGATATTTTTAAGTGAGTCTTTTCCCCTCAAGACTTTGGTGGTATCCATTCATTTCACAAGTATTCATTGAGTGCTTTCTCTCTACTACGTGTTGAGGGGAACAAGACAATTACGCCATAGTTCATCCCTTACAGAAACCCACAGTCTAGTGGGGAAGACAGGCATGTAATATATGATTGTAAAACCACGCAGGGAGTACATAACAGAGATGGTCATGGAGTTAAATTCCTCTTCCCACCACCACCTCTAACCTGATGGGGTCAAGGGACTTGTAAAAAATAACCACTGAACTGAGTCTTAAGGATAGCAGTTAGCTAAATAAATTGGTCTGGGATTAGGGTGACAAAGAAAAGGGTATGCGCACAGTATGAAGAGGGAAAGAAAGAGCCACATGTAGTTCTGCGTGGCTAAGGTATAAAGGGTGAGGAATGGAGTGGTGAAGTATTTTTCAGATGTGAGCAGGCATGAACTAGGTGATGTAGGCTCTTGCGTGCTTATTAAAGAACTTGAATATTAGTTCAGGGTTTCCCAGACTTCACTATTTTTGTCAGAGTTCTGTATCTCCTTAAATATGTTCTTATTTAAATGTATTTAATTTTTTTCCTTCAATAAATTTATTTTTTAAAAAAGAACTTTATGTATCTGTCTCTGAATCATGATTTGAAGAGGAATGGCTGGAAGTTTGTCAATGACAAGTAATGAGGAGGGGTGATAGTGAGTTAGAGCTGGGTGATCCGAGCATCGGAGGGAGGTGAGTAAGTTCTGGAGGTGGTGATAGGGACCCAGAAAATGCTAAACCACACATTCTGGCCCTAGATTCTGGCAGAAAAAGGAACTATAGAAGCCACAGGAAAAATATTTTCAAAGGAGAGCTATGTTCTAGTTCAGGGCAAAGGAAAAGGGGCTCTCTGTCAACATTGGGAAGATATAGTAGACACTTAAAAATAAATTAAGGGTTCAGAGGCAAAGCAGTGAGTGGGTTTGGTCTATAGTGACGGGTTCCAGGTGAGAACATGTATGACAAGGACAGCATAAGGGTACTAGAGAGGGTGGGGGTGTTTGTGGAGAGTGAAGAAGCGTCAGTGGGGAGATCAATGCAAGGACCTGAGGCCTGGAGAGTGAGTAAACTCAAATGAACTGATTTTCCCAATTGTTTTGGTGCCAGAACTGGTTGAGTTATTGAATGCCCAGGCTGGCATCAGAGTAGATTTGTGATGGTAGTTTTGATTGTCCTTTAGCAACCCTCTCTGAGAACCCATGCTAGAAAGCAAACTGATTCTGTAAGCTGGATTGCAATATTGACCTTGGCCCTCAGTTTCCTCTGCATAGAAATGAGTGCAATCATATTTACTTCACAGAGTCAATGCAATAGGTAAATAAGACAATGCATACCAAGTACTCATCAGAGAAAGTGCTCAAAATCTTTAGATAGTGTTGTTATTATATTGAAATTACATTGAACTTGAATCACCTGGAATGTTTAATTCTATATTTTCTGTTGCTTAAAGTGTCAGTGGCTACTATAGCCTTTTAGTATAGCTTAATGTCTGGTAAAGTGATGCCTCCATATTTGCTCCTTTTGCTTAAGATTGCTTTAGCTGTTCAGGCTCTTTTTTGGTTCCAAATGCAAATATAGAATTATATCTTTTTGATCTGCAAAAAATGACATTGGTATTTTGATGTGGATTGCACTGAATCTGTAAATCACTTTGGGTAGTATAGACATTTTAACAATGTTGATTCTGCCAATCCATGAGCATGATGTTTTTCCATTTGTTTACATCATCTGCAGTTTCCTTCTTCTGTGATTAGTAGTTCTCTTCGTAGAGATCATTCACCTCCTTGGTTAAATATATTCCTAAGTATTTTATTTTCTTTGTAGCTATTGTGAAAGGTATTGAGTCCTTGATTTGATTCCTAGCTGGACTGTTGCTGGTGAATACAAATGCTACTAATTTGTGTGCATTTATTTTGTAATCTGAGATTTGCTGAATTTATTTATCAATTCCAGGAGTTTCTTTTTGGAATCTTTGGGGTTTTCTAGATACAAGATCATATGATCAGCAATGAGCGATAGTTTGACCTCCTCTTTCCCCATTTGGATACCCTTAATTTCCTCCTTTTGCCTGACTTCTCTGACTAGGTCTTCCAGCACTATATTGAATAGAAGTGATGACAGTGGGCATCCTTGTCTTGTTCCAGTCCTGAGTGGGAATGCTTTCAAATTTTCCCCATTCAGTATGATATTGGCTATGGGTTTGTCATGTATGGCTATAGTAACCAAAACAGCATAGTACTGGCACAAAAATAGAGACATAGACCAATGGAACATAACAGAGAACCCATATATAAAATCATTCATATATTGCCATCTCATCTTTGACAAGGTAGACAGCAATATACACTGGGGAAAAGAAGCCATCTTCAGTAAATGGTGCTGAGAAAATTGGATAGTCACATGTAGAAGATTGAAACAGGATCTATATCTCTCATCACTCACAAAAATTAATTCAAGATGGATAACAGACTTAAATCTAACACATGTAGCCATAAGAATTCTAGAAGAAAATGTTGGAAAAACTCTTCTAGATATCAGCCTAGGCAAAGAATTTATGAGAAAGACCCCAAGGGCAATCACAACAACAACAAAAATAAATGGGACTTGATTAAATTAAAAAGCTACTGCATAGTCAAGCAAACAATCAACAGAGCAAATAGATAACTTATAGAATGGAAGAAAATATTCTCATGTTATATTTCTGATAAAGGGCTAATAACCAGAACCTACAAAGAATTCAGGCAAATCAGCAAGAAAAAAATCAAACCATCCCATTAAAAAATGGGCAAAAGACATGAACAGAAGCTTTTCAAAAGAAGACTAATGGGCAATAAACATGAAAATATGATCAACATCACTAATTACCAGAGAATGCAATTCAAAGCCACAATGAGATGTCGCCTAACTCTAATGAGAATGGCTTTTATCAAAAAGTCCCAAAACAATAGATGCTGGCATGGATACAGAGAAAAAGAAACAATTATACACTATTGGTGGGACTGCAAACTAGTGCAATCTCTATGGAAAATAGTATGAAGATTCCTTAAAGCACTAAAAGTAGACCTACCATTTAATCCGGCAATCCCACTACTGAGTATTTATCCAAAGGCAAAAGGTCATTTTTTCAAAGAGACACTTGCACTAGAATGCTTACTGCAGCACAATTCACAATCACAAAAATGTGGAATTATCCCAACTACCATCAGTTCGTGGGTGAATTAATAAAATGTGGTATAATGTACACCATGAAGTACGGCTCAGCCATAAAAAATGAATTAATATCTTTTGCAACAATCTGAATGGAACTAGAGACCATCCTACTAAGTAAAGTATTGCAAGAATAGAAAAACAAACACCACGGGTACTCACTATTAATATTAAATTGGAACTAACCGATCAGTACTCATGTGCACAGATGGAAGTAAAACTCAATGGAACTCATGCATATGGGAGGACAAGGAGGGGTTGGGTGAAATTATACCTAACAGATACAATGTACAGTGTCTGGGTGTTGGGCACACTTACAACTTTGACTCAAGCAGTACAAAGCAATCCATGTAACCAAAACATTTATACCCCTATAATATTCTGAAATTGAAAAGAAAAAAAAGGTTTCAGTGGAATATCTCTATAGAGAAATACTTAGGGCATATGTTATTTTTGAGCCATCTACAGAATTCTTAAAACATTCCAGTAACACTCCTTTATTGTTTTTTCTTTGTTCCCAAGAGCTTAAAATTCCTATTCTATGAAAGATAAAAATCTTTGGGACAAGCCATCTTCATGACAAATATTTTAGCCCAAGACAAAGAAGCCACAATATAGATTATTTTATGGCCAATATATATACCTATGCAGGCTTGGTGAGAATTTCTATTTGCTAGTCATCTCCTTTGCTGCCACTGTAATATGACTACCATTTTACTTCTGGGGAAATACTCATTTTTCCCCTGCCTGCTTGCACAGCTTCTTATACAAAGTCTCACCCATGATCAGTTCTCATATTTCTTACATATATGAAAGGAATGCTTTCCATCACTGAGAAATACAGGAAAGCCTCAAATATTTTTCCATGAGCCACACATTGAAGACTTCTTAATGGGAATAAACTATTGGAAAAAATGGTTATTATAGATAGGCAGAAGGGATGAAAATTGATGGCTGATCCAAAAGGCAGTATTATGGGAGTTATAGGACCCAAGATAGAAGGATGGATTCTCCAGGTTTCCCTGCCCTCACACCCCACACTTCCTTTCCTCTCTCCTTAAGTGTCTCTTTCATCATTATTCCCACTATAAAATTATATGGCCAAATGTGCGGGAGTGAATAAGATAGAAAAGCATTTTTCTCATAACCTCAGAAAACAATGCCATTGGCTCCATGATTATCATGCTCCTGGCTACCTACTTGTCCTATGGATCAAGTCAAAGGAAAGACACAGGAATTGGTGAACAGTGCACTCAACTCCTCTGTCTTTCAGCAGATCCCACGAAACAACCTGGACTTCCAAAAATTATTACTTCTATGCAGATTCTTGCTTTACTCTGAATTGGCCCCTAAAAAATGGTGTAAAATTTATTGTCTGGTTCCCACCTCTTTCTTTTCAAACCTCTGATGTCAAATAAAATAATACTATCTGATGTCAATCAAATAAAGCCTTCTGAGTATTTTCTGTTGAGAAGAAAAGTGATCTTTTCAATGAATTCAAACTAAAATGATTGTGACTAAAATGAGTTTACTCTCCCTAAGGTGTATTTAAGGTGTTGTTAGAAACAAAAGAATGAGTCATGAATAATAAACTTTTAAAGAAATTCTATTGAAAGAGAAATGTCAGACACCTTCACATAGACCATCACCAATATGTAGATAATCCTAAAGGCAATATTAGGTTTATTTTCCCTTTTCATGCACTACTCGATTTAAGTGAAAATTATACTGAACAACATTTTTTCTCATAGTTACAACATGAGAGCAGTTATGCCAGGCTGTAGGCAAATTGTAACCACTCACTTTAACCTGATTGATCTTTGTTTTTTTCCTTCTCTTAAATGTAGTTCCTCCAATTTCTTCCTTGAATTCTAACCCATCTTACCTTCCTAGGCAATGAAGGAAAAATAATAAACAGAAAAACTATTAAAAAAATTCTTACCTGGACTTACTTGTATTTGAAAATGAAATAGCAAAAAACATTTGCCTTAATCTCAAATATGAAAATGTAGATATTTATCCATCATTTTATAACTACTTGCTGATACCAACTATGAAAGTCAGATCACGGAGAGTAGTAAGTATTATCTTCCTGAGAAAGAAAATAGATCATGCAATGGTTTCTTATTCATTCAGAATTCATTCACTATAAGAAATTTCAGATGGGAAAACATGTGTGTCCATAACTGTGATTGCTAAATGGTAGTTGCCATATTGGGAAAAAAAGTGGAAATGGCATCTCACCTTGATTTAAGCATCAACTATGTGCCCTTTAGCTAAATGCTATGGAATGACCCCCCAAATACCAAAAAAAAAAGAACCAAAAACCTTGTCCAGTATCTCTTCCTTCACAATAGTATTATAGAGGAATTTGTTGGGTCTGTACTTCCTCAGATGATCACTACACTGCTTGTCTCATCAGCATCCAGTGTTCATCAGTTATAAAGTTAATGTTAAATGAGCCACGAAACAAATTTATTTCAACATTTTCAGAGGGTGCAGGGCAGGAATATGTTGGTGGTCAAGATAGGGCACCAGGATCAGAATTCACATGGGAGAAAGGAAAATGCAGATTTATGTGTGCCATAATGGTTCAGCCAAATCATCATTTCTGGGCCTGGGTGTCTGGCACCTACATTGTAACAAGTGTCCCTGCGTGGGGGTTTTTGCCTTTAGTGTACTCCAGTATAGATTTAGAATCTACCACTTCTCACAACTTCTGCTACCCGCTGGTCCAAACCATCACCACCTCTTCCTGGATGATTGCAGTGGTTTCCTAAATTGTGTTCTTGGCCTGTTTTCCTGAATTCTCAAAGGAGCAGTCAGAGTGACCCTGACACATTGCAAAGCAGATGACATCACCCTTCCACTCAACACATTCCAAAGGCTTCCCATCTTGCTAAGAATAATATCTTAGTCCAGGCAGGGCCTGTAGTAGGTTCTACATGTTCTGGCCCCTCATTAACTCTTTTATTATCTCCCATTTTCCTCCCTGACTTGTGCTCAGTTACAGCCATAGTAACCTCTTTGTTGCTTCTTCTGTTGCTCCCCTCTTTAAGCCCTTTGTATTTGCAGTTCCTTCTGTTGGGAGCAGCACCATCCAGTAGAACTTTCTGTAATGATACACACGTTCTATACCTGTGTTGTCCAATATGGTGTTCACATGAGGCTAGTGGCCACTGCATTGGACAGCACATATCTAGAGTGATCTTCCTTTAGATAGCTATATTTCTCATTCCCTTCTTCCTTTGGATCTTTCCTTTATCGCTCCCAAAATATCAGTACCCCCTGCCAACATTTTTATTCCCTTCCCTGATTTATTTTTTTCTTAGTATTTATCACTATCCACTATGTTGTATGTGTATTAGTTATCTATTTATTGTCTGTTTGCCCCACGAGTATGTAAGCTTCATGAGGGCATGGAATTTTGTTTGGATTTGTTTTGTTTTTATTCAATGAAACATTCCCCCAAACCTAGAACAATGTCTGGCACAGAATAAGTTACTCAAAAAATATTTGCTAAATGAATGAGTAAAGAACTATTAATTAATACATTATAAAATAGCCATCATGGCATTTGTGTTGGTAATGAAACTTGGTGGGGGTGTTGGGAACTGATGAAATATTTCAATGCCTCTAAAATTCCCTACTTTTCTAAGTTCTGAAATACATAAGCCTCAAAGAGAAATCAATGTAATTCTAAGCACTAGATATTCCTGATGCTATAAGTTACTGCATAGATCTATGTAATTCTAGTATATAAACTTTGCTTTTGCTGTGAATGCACCCTTTCTTTCTTTCTCCAAACATTTGTTAGTTAAAAAAAAAAAAATTCAGGTTGAGTCAAAAAGAATTTCCCAATACTAAAAACAAAGAAGCATCTGAACATAACATTACTCCATGATTATTTACTGTCTTAAAATATCAAACTTACTGCCTTAGCTGCAGCCACCTGGAAATTTGTTATCTAATAGTATCATGCTCCCTTATGTTAAGCTACATAAGAAGATAGAAATCTAATTGACAAAAGGACACTTCTCTTTTAAAAATGCATAGAATTTTAAATCTGATAAAAAACTCCATATAGTTTCTAAAAAGACTGAAATAACATATAAATAAAAATTTTCAAATAAATGCTTTGGCATTAACAGTCTTAGGGCTCAGATGGTGGTTCTAAAATGAAGGAAAGAGCACAAGTAACAAACTGCAAATTTCATCTCATGCTAGAAATATCTTGTTAAAGAACTATTAGAGAACAGACCTTACATTTGATTTTATTTAACTGAATACTTAATGTGGCACCTTTTGTTCTGGCTGGTCTTGGGAGAAGGTGCTCAGAAATGAACTGAATGTGCCAGTGATTTCAGCTGGGTGGGAGGGCAACCGTTAGTCTGCACTGTTAACCACTCCCATCCCACCCCGTCCCTACTCAGGAAAAAATAAAAAGCCTGCCACACATCATCAAACTATTTCACCATGATTACCTGCAAGTTAAACACAACCCTTTGAAGCAGATGGTCAATTGCCAGTCTAATAGTAGGAATTGCCATCCTTCCTCTATCCATTGAATGTGCTTTTGATACTCTTCGTGCCAGCAAATTGCTACAGGTTCAAATAGTGCCCCATGTATCACAGAGAAACAGAATAATTGAAGCTGTCAAAGAGCTTCTCCTTTCCCATCTTTTTCCTTTGTATAGGAAAATTGTTCTACTTTCATGTAATTAACATTCAAGAACACAGCACAAGGGAATATCATGATGAGATCTTACAACCCCACCAAAATGAAAATCATAACAATATGTAAGATAAAGAATTAGCAATAAATTTAGAGTTTCCAGAGTAAATAATGTCTATTTTAACCACCCGGCATACTCTGGCATGAATCAGAATCCTTTTTATTGGCCAAAAAGCTAGTTAAGTTAGAGTTTTAGTTGACATTTTGTTACACATGTGCACTGTTCACCATAGATCCCTCGTAGCGCTATTTTGTGTTAAAACCTGAGGATACAAATATCCCTTGAGGATATTTGTGCCTACTTAGAGTGGAAAATGCTTATGGTTACAATGTCATTTATGTCATATATTGAAGCTTAAACATTCTCAGATTAAATAGGCATAATAATGTGTGATGAGCACAGAAAAACAAAATTGAGTTCAAGTTCAGCTGTACCACTGGTTATGTCATCTCCGGCAAGTTCAAATCTCAATTTCTTTATCTTCCTACCTTAGACAGTTGATTTTAGGAATTAAATATAAAGTAGATAATATATCTGGCACATTATAAATAAATTATGACTATTATCATTATTATTATCAGTATTAAATTATGCAAGCAGCAAAATTACAATCAATATATTTAAAAGAATAAATCCATAGGGAAAAAATTGGAGGATATATATTAAAATCTTATCAGCAGTTGTGTTTACCTGGTACAGAAGCCTTTTTTTAAATTTCCCATATTGTGCTGAATTTTCTTTAATAAATTTAATTTCCTTTTTAATGAAAACAGTTGTTTCAGTTTTCATACTAAAAATTCCTCCTATGCTTATCAATATGTTCTAGAAAAAGGCAATCCAAATAATATATTAGTTTATATAAAGTATAGAAATACTTTCAAAACATTATATAGTGTAGAAAAGTCCAAATTAATTTGCCTATATAATTTCTCCCTTAATTAAATCCCTGTGAATCTGAAGGAAAACTAGTTTCAACTTATCAAATATAAGAATTATTTTATGAAGAAATGTTCTGAGATTTTTATAAGTGTTTTTTTTCCCCTCTGAAATCAGAAATTTCTTTTCACTAAGACTGAACAAACTTCTATCCTGAAAACTACAAGATTTGAATAGAAATTCTGAGCAACCATTCTTTCAATTCTAGTTTCTGCCCCAAATCATGGAGACTTAACCTTTCACAAATGGCAACTCCCTTTTCATTGAAACTATGTAGATTCATACACCTGGAGAAACTTCAGCCAGGGCTTAAGACCACTTCATTTTTCTGCATTTAGGAATTAGAAGTAAACATTTTTTTAGTAGGAAAGTTTCCACAGTGTATGTATATATTCTTAAATGCATACTGTCTCATAACATAATCATCTCAGGGAAACTTCCTGACTGGATTTCCGTTGGCTCTTTTTTTTCCTATTAATTTCTCTCCCAAACACTTTTCTCTGTAACCCAGTTTGTTTTTTGTTTTTCCTTTATGTGAGATGCTAAAGAGTGTCTTTGAATGGAAAGAAAAATAAAAGATATAAAGGAAAGGAAAGGAAAAGGAGGAGGAAAAGAAAAAGGAAGAAAGAAAACTAGGATGGAAACTTTTCTTAGTTGTTAATGTTCATGATTATCTCAGCCTTAATGGCTGGCCAGCCCACAGTCGCATGAGTTCTAGAAAGCCTTGGTACAAAGATTAAAGGAAATTTTCAGAAAGGTGAGGAAAAGGGACTCCTTTCTTTTACCCACACAACAAAAAGACAAACAGGACTTCTTCGAATGTAAATCTCCCCAATTCTACCATGAATATGAGGTAGCAGTATTCTTTTAAAAGAAGCCTTCCCACTCCAGGCATTATTCTTCTCTCTGTGGCTTTCAACAAATGATGAAGGCTTGTTTTGCCAATTTTTCAACCCTTGCATCATGCTAAGACACCACGTCAGCATTCTTATCCCATTCCCCAGAAGGTGGCAGGTTGCTCATTAAGCACACAGAAGGGGGTGTATTTTCCTTTCACCACTCTATTTATCATATCTTTTCTTGGGAGGGAAATCTAAATGTCCCTATTCACCTTGAGTCTTCTACGAAATGGAAAGAGCTTTGCTAATATCCTCCCCAGAACCCTCTGATTTCATTCACGACGTGACATAAGAGCCCAGAGTTGTACTTTATCTGTCATTAATCCTACCGCAACATGCTGCAGTCATTAAGGTGGTTACTTACCAGCTCCCTCACTGATGAATGTACAGAAAGGAGCAGAAAGGAAAGTTGGCAGGGTCCAGGACAAACGATAGCAGAAACTGGGAATAAAGACCCAGCTATTCTTACTATGGGGGAGCCATTTCTCCTGTGTCAACACACAGCCCACAGGGCAAGGTAATTTTACCATTTTATAATCTACTGCGCTTGGCATTTGTTCTGGCACTGGAGGCTGCGTCTATTTTGGGGATCAGTTGTGTATTCCCAGATTGCCATTTTCCTCTGCCTTTCTCTCCGTTAAATATTCTACAGTATATTATCACTTCATTTTACTTCAGTTATTTCCTCTGACAGTGGTGCGGGGCAGTCTGGACTCAGAGTCACTTCCTCTCTCAAACTCAATCTGTCTAAATGTCAAAAAGGGAAAGAAAAAAAAAAAAGTAGAGCTCTTTAAAATCCCAGCAATCTGGCATTTCTGAGGAAATATTTGATAGGTGTTGCGTTCCCGAAGCTCTATTTGCTGGAGGCAGAAGGGTAAGGAGAGACACTTAGGGTTGAAAAGACTGTTACATTTATGTTTAGCTTTTTCTAAAAAGCGATACTGTGCTCTTAAAAACCCCAGTCACAAAAGCAAGAGACTGTGTTGATATAAAGATTTATTTGTTTGTTTGTTTATTAGGAATGTTTATCGGGCACGATTGTCCTAAACTATACCCACAGATGTGAGACATCTGCTAATAAATTTGAGCAATGGCTTGGTCAACAATTTGGTAAAACTCCCAAAGCCAAGAGATGACTATTTCTCCCTCTTCATCCCTCCTCTCCTTCCCTCCTCTTCTTGGTCCTCTCTTCCCTTTCGCTCTCCTTCTCCACCCGCTTTCTCCATGCTGAAAGATTGTCAAATCTCAGAAAAGGCCTTATTGAAGGTTTTGTGACTTGTCTTTTGGGATAAGTGTTGGCACTGAATATTTCTGGGCTGTTTCATACCACCCTAATTATAGGCTATCAGGAATAAAATTAGAGATGGCTTAACTAGGTCAACAGGATTCAGTGATAACATATTACTCTGTGGTGGACTATCTGGGATTAATGAAGTGTTTTACCTAAAAGTGCTTCTGTTAATAACATTCAGGAATGCCTCTGTGCTTGGAAGCAGCAATGTATCTACTAATAATGCTGAATAACTCACGCTGCACAGAAACAGGATGTGTCTGTTGCACCACAGATTTCATAACTTTCAGAAGTCAGGGAAGCCTTTCATTCCCTTACTTGTTTCAGAAAAAAAAAAAAAAGAAAGAAGAAAAGTCAGTGTAGCATGAAAGCAAGCATGTGAAAGGGAGAGGTCAGGCATAAAAGTTGGTGTTAAAGTACAATAACTCATTTAATTGTCAGGACCTTTCTAGAAGGTGTTCCCCCTACCATCTCAAAAATGAAGAAACTCAGGCACAGTTAAAAACAACAATTTGCCCAAGATTACACCACCCATAAATAGCAGAGCCAGGATTATCATTTCTCAAGTGCTTCTTTATTACTGAAGTCCATATAATTTCCATATAATTAAACTCGGATCTCAAATCTTTTTCGTCTTTCTTTAGGGATTTGCCTGCTTTCTAAGACTTGGAGCAGATTGTCAACCTTCAAAAGACTTGCCCACTCATCTGGCTAGAATGCACACAAGGCAAAAGGAAAATTTATTCTGGATTATAAAAAACATCACTCATTTAATTTTCTATATCCCATAGACAAAGGAGTGTTGGCAAAAACAAATTTGGTAGTCTAATAAATATTTTCAATTTATTTATAATATAAATAAAATATTTTGAAATATTTTTAAACTTTAAGCTATTTCACATTTAGGGGCATTATGATCACCAAAGTTGTTTATTTCTAAGCATTGAAGAAGAAAGAGGATATATAAAAATATCAGCCAAAATTCTGTATTAGGTTTCAGAACACTTTAACCCTAACTTTAAAATATAAAATTGTTTTTTTCTGTGTATTTTTAAAATCTGTTGCCATGAAAGTACACAGGATCACCTTTGTTCAACTCATGGCAAGTATGAACCTGATTTTTAATGTCATCTTTGAATATATTTTTTAATAAATAAAATTTCCGAAGCAGTGTTTCTTATTTTTCAAGTTTGGCAAAGTTTTAATAAAAAATTCAGGGTCTCTTCTCATCCTTCCAATGTGGGGTTATTTTCCAGAAGAACTGCCAATGATTCAGTTATCTTCTTGGAAGAAGCAGAGTTGTCAGAGTCTCTCTCACTCCCCTCGCTTCCTATGATCTACTCCTTAATTTGACAGGAACAATTCTTTTCCCTTAGACTCACATAGCAGAGGCTGTGTATTTGAGCCTCTTCTTTGCCTTTTTCATCCATGTTCTTCCTCTCTGACATGCCTGTACTCCGGACGGTTCCTTTTTGATCAGAGGCATTCTCTGTCTACATGTTCATGAATCTATATCTTAGCTTAAGAATGGTGGAGGCAAATGATCATGGTGACATTTCTTGATCCTTGTATCCTGTGCACTTTGACCACAAAAAAATCCCTGATAACAGAAACATTTAGTCCAGCCTGGCTACAACACGAGGGATGGGACAAGGGTGGTTTACTCCATCTTGCTTTTTCCTTTCCCTTTGATTAAAGGTGGTGTCTTTGAACACTCTCGAGGGGTAACTTCAAATATCATGACAAAACCTTTTTTGGAGCGATTAAGAGAAAAAAATGCATGAAGGAAGAAAAAGCCCTAGGACTTATGACAAAATAATTTGAGAAGGTGAATGATAGCTGTAAACCCCAATCACTTTCATATAGTAAGATTATACAAACAGAAAAAATAATAACTATGGAATATTGAATTTCTGCTGAAAATATGGTGTGATATGTTATAGATAATCTTGGCAGCAGGTCTGAGTTACAGTCATGGAAACTTATATACGTGCACATTCATGCATACAGGTTTAGCCACTGCAAACACATACATGCATAAATACTACATATGTGTGTGCATATTTTATATATACAGTGTACTACTGCTAAGGTGATTCTATTTAGGAACAGAATAATGAGTTTATTGGGGGAATATATGTACTCTGAAGACATGTGGCTCTGTGTTGAATAATGAGTGGAGATTGTGTTTTCCTTAAGTCACTGGTAGGAACAATAAAGTTGCTTCATCAAATCATCATCAAACAAAGAAGCTGACACTTTAATCTCTGTGCTACTCACCCAGCCAACAAGTAGTAGGAAATTCCCTGTTTCCAGTTGTGTCTTAGGAGTTTGCAAACAGAGAGGTACAGCCTCATCAGCATTTCCATTTTAAACCTTTATTTTTCAATTTGCCTGTTGAAATGAAAGAACTGTATGAACAGAAACTTATGTTCCTGGTATACGTCTGATCGATATCATTCCAGTGGTGTTTATAATTTATTTCCACTGATTACTCTGAATTCGCTAGAAAAGCCACACTGCATTCATTACATAACCTCTAGCAAGGAGAAGAAGAAAAAGGCCATGTTTTTCTATCGGATTCATGGAAGAGGGTTCCTTTCAGGGAAGAAAGAACCTTGAAGTATTTGCCAAAAATGTGAAACTGCTGGTGTTTCTAGAGTTCAAGTATCTTCTTGGTGATTCTTGTGTCGGGGATGAATTTGAAGTAGACAGTAAAAGATTTTTTAAAAAATTGATGTATATTCAGGGGGAGCTAGACTGAGTAATTGAACAGCCACAGTGATCTATGGAAAATGTAGTGTTGCATCTAGAGATTGAAACTGACTTCAGATGTTCCTAAAACCTTCATTAAACCATTAGTAGTAGAGGTCAAACTGAGTTTTATCCACCTCATTTATTCATCAGCATCTGCTAGCTGCCTCAAACTGTGCTGTGTGCTAAATTACAAAATTACAGTCTCTGATCTCACAAGGTTCATACTCTGAGTGGAAGAGAAAGAAAGTAAACAAAACATTATGACTAGAAGAGATAATATGAGAGAGTTGCAAGGAAAGCACTAAATGCAGTAGGGTTTGAGGGGGATAGGCAAAGAAAGCTTTTTGGAAGTTGTAACAGCACAGCTAAATGTCCAAGGATGAATGTACAAGGGGGAGGGTGTTCCAAGCATGACCAAGAGGAAAGATCAGGAAACCTCAAGTGGTTTATTAGCATTGAAATATGGGGCATATCCTGAGGGAAGAGCAGGAGTTTATTCTATATAGCAGAAGGGGATCGAATCTATTCCTTGCATACTCTGGTGGCTGAATTTTATTCTGAAAGCTGTGAGGATCTCCTGAAAGATTTTAAATAAGAGAGTGGTATGGTCAGTTTCTTTTCCGCCTCCTATGATGGAAAAAAGTGTGCTGTTAGGATTGGAGATAATGGTTTGTAAGATAGCAGTAGTTCTCAATGTGGGCAACATATTTATCTTGGTACCCATAGTTCATAGCAGATTCACCAAAGAGATGGTGATCCAGAAATGGTCCTCATGCCAGGAGCAATTATTACCCGATAGGAAAATACTATCATCTCTGCTCAGGAATAATACATGTATGGCTGTGGAGGAATTCATATTTATTCTAAGCACTTTCAACTTACATGGCTGCTCAGCCTCATTGATCATTTGAGTATTTTTTTTTCGGGGGGGGGGGGGAGGGCGGTGCGGGGGCTTGAGGAAGAAAGACCAGTTCCACTTTCTTTGAATATTGTATGACTTGGGACAAATATTTCATCTCTCATGATACCTGGGTAAATCCAAAAGTCCAAATGATTTTTCAGTAAAAACAAACTTTTAATTTAAGCTTCTTTTCTAGTAAAATTTATTATTTTGTTAACTGAGTGCACATAATGACTCATCTTTATCTAATTTTTTCCTGTTTGAGGAAGTGAACGTAGGACATATCTTACTTAAAACGGCTTCAGGCAAAGATATTTCCACTTTTGGCAGTTGGCCTACTATTCCTTCGTTAAAACACACTAACATCTCTTTTCATACCACTGGCAGTCTGAGCAAGCATTGGTTGGTAATATGAATTAATATTTAAAAATTTTTCATGTATAATTATGTTTCTAAATCTGTAGCATGGTCTGCACTGGTTCTTAGAACGAAATCCTCAATATAATCATTTGCCCAAATAAGCCAATGCTCTTATAGTTCACCAGAAACTTAGTATCTTTTTAAATCTCTAAATTAATCCACGAAGTTGGATTAAACAGCTGACCTCTCACAGTGCCCCTTTACTTAGAATAGCACTTCTTTGGTTATGTTTATAGTTGTCCCAGAAAATGTTTTTTTGTTTGTTTGTTTGTTTGTTTTTAAGAAAACCCCAGAAAGATTTTGTTCATCAAGTCAGAACCCTCTGAAAGGACATTTAAGAAATTAGCTGGGAAATGTAATTATGTTTAAAGATAGAAATAGATCTTCCAAAAAATCAGATATTCTCAGCAACCATAGTTTTTAATTAGTTTTACAAACCATTCTCATTTATATCAGAATAAAAATTTTGGTAGCACATTTTCTTCATGCCCTAAATACAATTTTTTTTAAGTCTTATTGTTTTTTTCCTTAGACTCTGTGTTGGGCATCTATACTCCCCCTATCCTATTCCAGGCCACCTTCACTTCCCTTTTGCTCATCTCTTCCCTTTTTCAACCAATTGATGACATCATGGCCAGTTAGTGAAAATAGGTAGAGTTTATAAAGCATAATAATACCAGATCCCTGGGGACTTGGCATATATTATTTCAGCTAATTCTCTCAATAGCCCTTCAAGGTGAATATTACATTCTGCTTTTTTTACAAAGACATCGAAGCTCAGAAAAGTTGAGCAATTTGCCTGTGGTCATAAAACAGATGGGCTCATTTCAATTCAAAGCTGATGCACTCTCTCTGCTCCATCACTCAATCTCCCAAAGCTCGATCCTTTATTTACACCATAACATTTTCCTGACCAAGAAATCTTCATTAATTTATCACATCCTATCTGAACTCTTCCGCTTGATTTGGAAAAAAAAAAAATTTTTTTTCTAATCTGCTTCAGTTGAACTCAATAAAAGTTATTGTGTGCAGACCATGTGCCAGGCACTATTCAAGGTACCAAGGAAGAAAAGAAGGATAATGTGCTTTAGTCTACACATGCAAGTTCATTTGCTGTCAGGCTCTGACCTCTTTATCTCTGTTTTGATCCAATCCATATTCTTCCTGTACTTTATTCAGGCCGTGCTTGTTCCTACTTTCATGCATTTATTCCCCATATCCTGTAGTGAGTTTCCTTTTGTATTTTCAATTTATATTTTTTATCCAGATCTAATTTAAATTTCACTTTTTCAATAAGACTTGTCCGATCCTTCAGTGAAATAGTGTTTCATGGCTTGACTCTTAGCATCTTCTTGTTTATATCTGTTACTTTGATCTCACCAGCAAGATTCTAAAAGGTGTTGAACATAGGAACCGGGGGCACTCCCATTTTTCATTTCTCACATAATTACTCAGTTAATCATCCTGTCGACCCATTAGCAGCAAGGAGAGAAAGCAATAGGGACCTGTTGGAATCTGACTCATAGCCTAGAATTCCAGAAACTTTCTCTCTACATTGCTGAGTACAGAACCTTATACAATATCATGGAATCATGGACTATCACCAAACCAAATCTTCCATAGTATGAGAAAAAAGTATTATAAAGTATGAGTAGGCACCATGAAATGTGGGCCATGTTCCCAACTGTCACATTTTCAGATCTTGTATATACCAACAAATATTGTCTTCAACTATGGAATGAAAATAGTTATGTATAGCAATTGAAGTTGATATGTACAAGGCAAGAATTAAAGTTCTTAAGATTTAAATTACTTTATTAAAAAAACACTCTTGGAAACTTCATTATAATACTGTTTGAATCAGATTTTCTCTGAGAAACAACACAAAGGAGATGGTTTGTGAGATTAATACTAAATCTTGCAATGAGATTCAAGTTCAACAAGCAGTGAATGAACGAGTGCTCAACATGGCAAAACCACATGTACAGCTTGTTTTGGTGTGTGTGTGGGGGAGGGTAGGTGGCAAAGCTAAACAAGACAGGTCTTTTTGTCTTCTAGGAGTTACAGTCCTAAGGCCTCCTACTAACATTAGATAGCCTGTGATGAGTTGTATATGGGTAGAAAGTGTTATGGTATTTGGACAATTGCCTGGGGGGTGAGGAGGAGTCTCCACATTTATTCCCACGAGAAAGAAAAGTTGAAGGATTGAGAAAGGATTAGGAATGTTAAAATTTTATAAATCAACTAATAAAACTGTGAGACAGACAGCCTTGATATAGGTATAATTATTTTTCTTTTGCTCCCTCCTTAAACATATTGAAACGGTACTTTTAAAGTGAAAGAGTACTCCTAGATGTAATCCCAAATTGGCAAAGGATCAAAGTTTCCAGGTAGTTCAGGGAGTATGGTTTTCAGATTTCCTGATGAAACTATCAACTATAATCTTACTTCTAAGTACAGAATCAAACATCATTTCAATATTCTGCCTGGGTTATCTTTCACAGAATAAGAGAGACAGCAATTGCATAACTAAGCCTCAGGTTAGAGCTAGATCATATTCACCTGCAGGAATTTCTGTGTAGGATATGAGAAGACTGTCAAGATAAGCCTTTTGTCTTTGGCAAAAGAGTTCTGATGTGCCTGTGAGGTTTCCCATGTCAAACAGCCAATACTTTCCATTTTCACTCCACTGCCTCTAAAGACACCCAAAATGTCTAGCCCTTGTTTCTGTGAACAGAACATTAAACATAGGAAGTTTTCTTCTGGTTCTAGATGGTCAGGAGAAATGAATTTAATTGCCTTTAAAAAGACCAGAAATTAGCCGCTCTGTGATTGAGTGCTACCATTTTCACCAGGAAAAGGGTTTATACCTTTTCGTGTGGCTGCAAAGTAAATGTGATGCTTGAGAAGTTCCATCAATTTCAAAATATGTCTTTTCTTTTCCAGTGACCCTTCTGCACTCTCCCACTAAGATTCTGAAATAAGGAAGTTAACAGACTCAGAGATCCCACTGTTTCCTATTTCTATTTCCAGTAATAGCTCTCAGGGCCACTTTGTCACCAAGATCCACAGAATTGAATGCGATTGCAGCAAAAGGTACTACGAGTAGAAAATGAATTCCTTATGTTGAAAAGAGAAAAATGTGTGGGTGCTTTAGGAATGAGACTGTAGACAATGGTGTACTTTTCAACAACATATTACAAAGGGATGGCTAAACTGACAGATGATTAGACAATTGACATAAATTTTGAAAATAATAAAGCTGAATTTTCCAATTTATTATGGCTTTCATGCATTTTCCTTTTAAACTGCTGGTTATAATGCTTACCAAAAATTTATATGTGTAATTCATTTTGATGTGTTTTGCCAGCAAAAATTCATAAAGCAATATGAACTCGTATGAAGTCTACTTACCTTCTAGTTTTATTCTAGAAAATAAAAATTTAGCTCAAGTCTTAACCAATGATTCTTACCAAAAAACAAAGGCACCAGTTATCCATGGATCCTCAATCAAAATGGAAATAAAGATTTCATCTGAGATTTGGATGCTTAGTGACCTATGAATGTAGAGAAGACTTTTGGGAATTTTGACAATTACCTATTATAGTGTAACCTAGATTTTAGTCCATAAAATATATATCTAAGGTACTTTGTTTCATCTTTCTGCCGTTACTAATCTTTTCAAAATTTTAGGAGCAAATTCAGTGGAGTTGCACTCCACACAATGGTTAGGTTAGAAACTCAGCTCGTAAATCGATAATTACACATAGAAAAATTATTGTTTAAAACTTCTTAAATTACTGGTGAATAAAATAAATTACATATTATTAACATAAAAAACCTTTATATGTTTACATATGTAATGTACACAGTAAAGCACAGTAAAATAATGAATGCATTTCTTAATTGTGGTAAAATATATATTAATATAATATAAAATTTACCATTTTTATCATTTTATGCATACAGTTCAGTGGCATTAAGTACATTTGCATTGTTGTGCAACCATCATATCCCCCCTTCCTAGAACTTTTTCTTATCTTCCAGAGCTGAAACTCAGTCGCCATTAAAGAATAACTTCCCACTATGTCCCCCAGCGCGTGCGCGAGCACACACACACACACACACACACACACACTTTCCAGTCCCTGACAACAATCATCACACTGTCTGTCTCTGTGAAGTGACTGCTCTAGGTACCTCATAGTAGTGGAATCATACAGTACTTGTCATTTTGTGAGAGGCTTATTTCACTTAGCACAATGTCTTTGGGATTCATCCATGATGTAGCATGTATCAGAATCCCCTTCCTTTTCAAGGCTGAGCAATATTCTATTGCGTATGTATATCACACTTTGTTTACTCATTCATCTATAGATGGACACTTGGATTTCTTCTACCTTTTGGCTATTTTGAATCATGCTGCTATAAACCTGGGTACACAAATATCTGAGTCCTTGTTTTCAATTCCTTTGGGTATATGCCAGAAGTAGCATTGTTGGATCATTTGGTAATTCTGTTTTTCAATTCTTTGAGGAACTGTTGTTCTGTTTTCCATAATAGTTGTACCATTTTCCATTTACACTAGTAGTGCGCAAGTACTCTAATTTCTTGACAACCTCATCAACACTTGTTATGTAACGGGTTTTTTTTAATAGTAGCCATCTTAAAGGGAGTGAAGTGTCTCATTGTGGTTTTGATTTGCTCTTCCCTATTGATTAGTGATGTTGAGCGTCTTTTCATGTGTTTGTTGTTTATTTGCATATCTTCTTTGGAGAAACGTCTATTGAAGTCCTTTGCCCATTTTCTAATGAAGTTTGTTTTTGTGTTGTTGAATTGTAGAAAAATGGATGCATTTTTAATTACATTATATGTATTTTAATAAGTTGAATGCATAATATGATTCCATCATAATGTATTCTGGGGAAATTCTGATTTATGTTTTGATAATATACTGGGTGCTATCAATAGAAGAAAACATATGATGAGGAAAGAAGATATTTAAGTAGAGGACAAGGTAGGCCAAACCACTGGATTGCTCCTTCAAGCACATCTTGCCAATCATTGTATTACGTGTGATAGGTAAGTTGCAAATTTACGGAACAAATGACTCATTTTTCCATTCCTGATGGTTGGGTTACAAAAGGTATTGCGTGCACACATCAATTTATCAGCAGTGAGCACCCAAACATAACAGGTTAGCTTGGTGAGTGTACTTCAAAGTTGCCAAGCTGGGCTGACTTCTCAGTTGCTAGGCTGTACAGAAACAGCCTTAGATTTTCTTCACAGAGCAGGTCACTGTGACCTCAAGTGTTCTGTCTCCACCTCTGAAATCCCTCCTCTAGGTATGGAAGTTCTGCTAAACACTTTACAGTAAAACCTACCAGAGATTAGTTTGCCACTGCTGCTGCTGCTACTGCTGGTGCTACTGTGGTTTCCTACCTGTGTCCTACTCACCTTTGTCTGGCCCCAGCTTGTCCATGAACATCTTTCTTTTTTCCACCCTGTCTGTCCTCTCCTTACTTCAGCACCCCGTACAGCTGTGCTTTTGGACCCTGTCATCAGAGATCCTGAGCATGTGTCCAGAGTCATGGGGACCTGTTGCAGCAGGCACTGTTGGGAGTTTGGCTGTATTCCAAGAACTAGTTGTAAGGGCCCCTTCTTACTGCTTAAGATTAAATGAGGCTCGGAGATGATGCTGGTGAAATTGTTTAGAAAGCTGCATGTGGTGCCTCTGTAGCAGGTCTGGGTTCTACCATCATTACAAAGATTAGACTGACTTGCCTTTCAAGTTTGGGTGGATGCACATTTGCAAGGATGCCCTAAGGACTTTCTACTTTAAACATATGCAGGGCAAATCCCATTTTGAAAACTCCAAGAGGTTGTTTATTTTGCCAACACTATGAACGTTCTTCCCTGATGCACAGACAGATTTTTTTTTAAACCAGTTGGATGGAAGTCATACCAGGTTTTGCATACTTCTATCATACTCTTGAAACATTCTCCATCATGCATTCCTTTCTTTAGGCAACACACGGTTCTTGAGTGCTAACCATGTATTAGGCACTGTGCTAGAGAACAGGAAGCAGTGCATGATGGTTGATAAGATCATGTTCTTTGGAGTCATACACACTTAGATTGCATCCCATCTCTGCTACTACTTATCAAAGAAAGCACAAATGTTTCGGGCCAATTAATACTCACCTCATTTGTATCATAAAATGGTGAAAGTGATAGTACCCTTCATAACATAGCATAACATAGCAAGGATTATCTGATGTATGGAAATTGCCCAGCACAATGCTTGGCATAGAGTAAAAATGCAACAAACATTTGAAATCATACTATTGCTAATATTCTTGAATTGGAAGATGGGGCATAAGATTTTCAGCCACAAGTAATGCATTGGCTGGTACGAAGATAAGCATGCAATCAATTACAAGAAAATATAAGTATTATAAGTAAGTTAGTGAGATAAAAGTTCCAAGGGGGAGCTAATTAATTCTTCCTGGGGGGAAGAGTATCAAAGTTTCTGTGGATGGTAGCTCAAAGGACATTTTACTTGGACTGAGACCTAACAAATAAAAAAGATTTAGAGAGATCATTTAATGTTACAAGATTTTGTTGTATTTAATGTGCTTCTCAAGTGTCCTTCTAGCCTACAATATCCCCAGTCCCTTCCATTTCAAAGGCCAAATTTTATCAGTCCTTTAATCTTCAAGGCTCAATTCAAATATCTAATAATCTTTGATTCTTTCCCTAATGAGTAAATAAATTAAATATTGCTTAAAAATATACTTGTACGCTAAGGCATGAAAATAATTTTTCTCATACATATGAAATTTATTTTGGCATGAGAATTGCTGTAAGAGAATATAACCTGTATTAACTTGAGTGTCTCCAATCATTCTCAGAGATGAGTATGATAAACATTTCCATTTTTGATCCAATTAAAGCTAGTGGAGCTAGAAAAAAAAACATATGGACTCTTTTCCTTTTTTAAGTTGGTATAAATTTTCATGACATAACTACCTAACTGACTCAGAGAAAACACTATGCCAGTAGAGTTTGGATGTAATTTGCTGATATAACATAAGGGTCTTAGAACAATAAACAAGACCCATAATACAAGGAACTGATGGCATCAGGATAATTAGATCCATCAATACACTTAGGAACAACCAAATGAAAGAAAACCACAACCTAGCAAGCTAGAGGCACATCGCTTGTCCCCTTTTGCTAAGTAGCTCCCACAAGATAATATTCAGTGATAATGAAAATAATCAGTAACGTTCACTGCATAAATAACCAAGGCAAATTATACCTATAATAATTCCAGAAAAACAAACCCGAGGAGGCAGTACACAACATGCACCCAAATTTCTATCTCCCACAAAGTGTTGTCCAAATCCTAATACTGAGAATCTAAATATGAGAAACAACAGAGCCAGGACCATCATTCAGATATGAAATGATAAGTATGTACCAAAAGAATTCTCACAAAATAGTATGAGAATCTGCAGTATCTAACATCCAAAAACAAAGAGGAAGAAGTGAAAGGTGGATGGAGAGTGGGTTATGGGGGTTATAGTAGCCACAAAAATGCAGAATTGCCACTTTTGCATTGACAATTAGTAATAAATGGATCAAGAGAGGTTGAATTTTACAGAAGTCACCAACTAGCTATCTGCTCTGTAAATGTGATCCATTGACATGTTTTGTTTTTCTGGCCCATCTAGTATTTAAAATAATTTTTAATTAGTTATAAGATTTCACATTAAAATACAGATCTCTGTCTTTGTTTTAAAATTAGAACCCTAGGGCACTCTATGTGCAGCTGTTTGTAATACTGTCTCTCTCAGTTGCTTCAAGTCTTCCCTCAAAGATGATCTGATTTATAATCTTCTGACTACCCATTCAAAAATTGCACCTCATATGCTTCTATCACCCTTCTCTCTGTTTTTTTTTTCCTCTATAGCACTTACATTTAGTATGGTAGTTAATTGACTTATTTGTGAAAACACCAGGTAGGCCTGGATTTTTGTTGATTTTGTTCATTCTCTACTTATTTTTCTTCATTTTGTCAAATGTTTAAAAATGTGAATATAGTATGCAGGCAATAAATATTTATTAAATAAATCTGGCAATGCTGGTCCTATATTTCTGCTCATAATAATTGGTACAAGCTTAATAGAAGCTGCCCTCATTGGATACAAGTCCTAGTCTCCAACTAACCATCAATCCCCCTATCCTCACACCCTAGTCATCTCTTCCTCAGTACACAGTTTAGAAACATGAGCATCATTCCAACCACACAGAATTCCTGCAATAATAAACAGATATATGAAATAACTTTTAATATATAATATGTAAGACCTGGGGTTAAATGTTTTAATAGACATCAATATCTACTTTAAGAAAAAGAAATTTGAGGTTCTGTAACATAAAATCAGTTGCCTAAACAAGAAGGAGACAAGATTTAAACCCTGGTTTGTCCGACCTAAAACTGTGCTCTTACCCCTATGACACCTTGAACTTATTAAGACAGAACAGGAATATTTTTATCTGTAGCAAAAGATAAGTCAAACTTATCATTATCAAACTAAGACTTTATCCATCCTACATCTAAGAAAAAGCAAAGATACCTGTGCTAGAGAAGAAAAAAAAAAGTGTTTCAGGAGATCACTCAACATCCCTCATTAAAATCAGAAATAATGTTTGAGTTAAGGGATAAAACAAAGACCTCAAACTTGTTCTCTGGGGAATGTGCAGTCAATGGAACAACTGCAGATTTTACTAGTAAATGATAAATCCTCTGACCAGCCCCAGTTTTATGCAGTGCAGTTGTAGAGACTTGGCAAAATCAGTGGTTCTTAACCCTTGCATGGAAAAGACAACAGCTGGGGGTGATTTGACTGCCAGTCCTGATCTGATTGGTGTTCTCACCAAATAAATAGAGAATGTGGCAAATGGTGTGACCCTGTTTACTCTTCATGAGTTATGCGACTTTGGACACATCTCCTTACTTTTTATTTCTTTCTGACATAAGTCTGGCTGTGGGAAAATTGCATTTCCCTGGGGGCCTCATCAGTGGTGAAGAAAGACAGGAGGCAATAGCACTTCCTGCAATCTCCAACTATAAATTCACAGAGTACATCCCCCTCGCTCCACAACCCCATAATAGTACTTTCAGCTTCTGTTCATACTTGCTTTCCAAAACCCACCCCCGGTAACATAGCTGTGCTCATCCAAAGGAAAATGTTGAGCCATCACTCCTTTCAATTCAGAATGGCCTTGAAGATTATGGGCCAAAAAAAGAAAACAAAACTATTTTTCTGTCTTGACGCCATCATTCTAAAACTTGGCTCAACTGCATTCAGATATATTAAGTTGATATTTAGAGAAAATGACCATCCCTCAAGGCTCTCCAGTTTCCTTCCTCTCCATTTCCTTAATCAACTTGCTCCTAGGTAAGAGCAATTTTCTCTCTTTTCCCTGAGTTCCGGACCTCAAAATCCCATCTCAGTGTTTGGGTCCCTTTTTGTATAAGGGAAATATACATAATGTCTACATGGAAAGAAATAAAGAAGTAGCCTTATTTCTAAGGACCCCCTAGTCCTATTTGTGTTGATTGATTTGGTTGGGGGAAGTGTTATGCTTTTTTTTAATTATTGTTTTTTTTCAAATGCCCTATAAATACCATGACAGGGGACGTTTGTGGCTTCAAGAGTTACACAAGTCCGGTGAGATACACAAAATTTGGAGGTAGCCCCTTTGTTATTAGGCAGGTTCTGGCAGGAAATGCCCCAGGCCTAGGCCAGAGGAAGCCCAGCATGACAGAACCTGCAAGGCCTGCACAGCTAGAAAAGATATTCACAATATGATGTTGGTACAAGGACACTAAGACTGAGACACTTTAAAATGGAATTTTAGAACACTTGCACTTCTTTTTGTGACCATTCTAGTCTATAGATATATAACCTGTGTAATTCCAAATAGCCTAATTTCGACATAACAAATAAAAAGTTGGAGGGGGAAGGGAGGTGATGTTCTATGATCTCTTAGTCAGAAAAATCAACTGCTTAGTTGGGTGGAACCAAAAACTGTCAAAGTTAGGTCAAATGTAAAATGCTCTGATCATCTAAGAACATTAAAGGATAACAAACACTCAAAGGCTAAATAAAAGCAAATTAAAAGTTAACATTTGCAGCACTAATACAAGACATATTTAAATGTTCTCCCCTATTGATGGCAGGGAAGTTTCAATAGTTAATTAACTGATGAAGGAGGGGATTGATTTTGATATGCAATTTTTTCTCATGCTGAATAGAAAAAAAAGATGTCTTTTCCAAAAGAAATATTTTTATATGCAGTCTAAGGAGTTCTCCTCGTGAAAATTTTCCTAAATTCTGAAGTCTCTATGCCCTCACTGTGTTTGAAGATGGCTGCCGAGTTCAGAATTTGTTTTTTGCCCCTTTCTCAGCAGCTCTGCATACTGAGACCATGAGGTACACTTCTCATTGGAAAGGAAAAGTAAATATTGGGTTGCTCTAACTGAGGTCATAGTTTCTCCATGTCTAGACACCACTAGTAACCGGTGCCTTCTGTACCTGCTATGCTTTCCGTGGATTCCTAAGTGTGTGAATTGCTTTGTATTTGATTGCATGAAACATGCTGCACTTTCGGACAGATTTCAAAATTGTATTTTAGATCTTTCTGATAAGTCTCTGCTCCAGTCGTTTTTCCTCCACCTGGAAAAATGTGACACTACATAATGAATTGGATAATACGATGGTTGTATGCCATATTTTGAAACTCATCAAACAAATGTTTTTAATTTTTTGTGAACTAGCTATGTTTCATTTCCTTGGTGTTGTATTTTTCTTCAACCACTCCAAGTTTAAATGAGAGAGAGAGAGAGAGAGAAGAAAAAGAAGTATCTATTAAAAATAGCATGAGAAAACAATTGCTTTCTGTAGGGAAAAAAATGAATGGAAATTACTTTGTCTTTTTATACTTTTTTCCTCCTTGTATATAGACCATTTTGCTTTGGTTGTTTTATTGCCTTACTATGTCACAATATATAAGAAGAGTGAAGTATGACAAAAGACACACTCATACACATATGTTTTTAAAGATAGTCCAGGGAAATAAGTCGTTATGAATAGGCTTGAAAAACCCTAAACTGCATGACTTTCAAATTCTATACAGTTACATTCTTCAATTCACCAAATAATCACAAATGCAGATCTACATATGCACTTCTGCAAACAAAAAATAATATATTACTTGTGATACCAATGCCCATATAAAATTTAGGCTATGTGTGTGTGTGTTAGAGAAAAATATGTGTTTAAAAAAAATACCATGTGGGCTTCTGTGAATATTTCAGGACATAATATATTCTTTTTCAGCTTCTATTCTAAGCATAGAATATTCCATTATTTCTAAGTCTTTAATTGATCCATATTATGTTATTTAGAGAAACAATCATAACGTATTTTTTGAAACAAGATTTCTAATGATGCTCCAGTTGTTTGTGTTATTATTTAACTGAAAATAAAAGACCTGGAGCCTACAACAAAACCAGAAGGGGGGAAAAAAAAGAACTCTACATCTTATAGTTGCTGTCAAAAATTTTAAGTTATATTGATTTGTCAGAAGCTAGTTGTTCTCTCTAGAAATGACTCTGCTTTGTTGGTTTCACTTGGGGGAAAAGAAAAACCACTTCTATGTCACCAGCATAACAATAATAATAACACAGTAAACTTTAGTATTATTTTTTTTACCAAACATTAATACAGGAGAGTAGTACCCTTGCCTAAGTTGAAGGAGGGTCAAACCCTAGCAGTAAAAGTGCTGCAAGTTGTTTTCTTCTTGATTTATACAGTGATTTCAGCTTTCTTAAAAGAGTAAGGGGGTATATTGAGAAACCATATGTTTCATTCCCTCCTTTCAGATGCTTTTCCTTCTTGCTGGAAGTTTATTCCCACTTTCTCTGCTTGGCCCTTTATCTTGTCCCCTTATGAAGCCTTCCCCTATCCAATTTCTTTTAAATAATTTCAGGATTCCTTATGATATTTTGTACTTAACTCTGTTATAATACTGGACATATTTTATTATACTGAGTTATTTCTAAGTCTCCTTTCTTCTATGAGAGTTTCCTAAAAGCAGAGACCTCTAGGGCCTTGTCCAACTAGTCAATAAATGTGGATTAATAACTCATTAATAATTATTTAACAAATGTTTTTAAATAAGTTAGCATTTTGGAAAACAATTTATCTCCATAAGTTTTACAGAAATAGATAGACTACAGTTAGAATAAAAGCATAAATTTTAAAAATAACACTATCATTAAAATATCAATGTAAGAAAAGAAGAAAAAATTGTGGTTTTCTCAGCAATTGAATTTGTCTCTAAGAGATGACCATTTTGTTGGGCTAGTACTTTGATTAGCTGCATGGGGTAAGGAGAAAGACCTCAAAGAGCAAGACTGAGCAATAGTAGACTGTTACTTATTGAGTTTAAGGAATCGAGTTCAGTTAAATATAGAGCTTTTATGTTTTAACTCAGATTAGGCATGCGTGCTTATAGCAGGCACTGAGTTGTTTCGGGAAATAGAAACGATTTCAGAAACTGTTTTAAAAAAATGAAAAAAAAAATGGGAAAAGAAGAAAGAAAAGGTTTTTTTTTTTTTTTTACATATATAAAAGGCATTTGGGAGAATAGGAATGCTTACTGAAAATGTAGTACTTATTATATTTGCCACGCAGTGGATGTTGTAATACCTCTTCTTTTCCTCCCCATGAAATCTTTAGCAAAATCTATGTGACTTACAAGCATATCATGGACTCAATCTATATTTTGAGGAATGCTATGGAATCATAAATAAAGTTTCAAGATTGGTATACTATACCGTATCCATGTTTATACTATACTGGTCAAACTAGGAAGCATGTTTAGTGGTAATGCAAGAGTAATGCTTTAAAAGCTACAGAATAGGAGAAATAACAAAGAATAATATTAACAGGTTTAATTGTAAGAAGTTTAAAATTTTACACCATAGAATAAAATAAAAGTACATGGGGAAAATATTTGTAGGACAGGGTTAATTCATGTGTAAGAACTCATAAAAATTCATAAGAAAATATCAAGACACTAATATGGTATAAAAGATGAAGAAACAGTTGATAATTAGTAAACAAACATATGGGATAATGTTCAAAATCACTGGTTACTAAAAGAAGGTAATTTTTTTAAATGTTACCCTTGTATATTATTAAATTAGTAAAATTTTAAAGTAGTGTTATAGCCCCATGTTAATGTAGATTTTTGCAAAGTAGGATGAATTTATTCTCTTCTATTGGAAGTTTAATTTGAATAAGTCTTTCAGGGAAAAAAAATGTTACTTTACGTTTCAAAAGCCATAAATATGTCTATACTCTTTAACCTAGTATTCCTGAAATTTGTCCCAAGGAAATAATACAAAAGGAAAACAATATTGTATGGATGAAGTTGTTTATCAACAGAGCAAATTAAAACTGTTGATTTTTAAATGCAATGAGGTTTTAAATGCCTTTAAATTTTTATCTCTACTTATTATACTGTTGTGCTTGAATTTTAAAAAAGAATCAATGCTTTTTTAAAGCTTAACTTTTTAAAATGAGAACCTTCATTTTCCTTCTACCAAAAAATATTCAAGATCATTTCATTTTATTGTGCATCATTTTGCTTGAAAATAGAGCGAACAAGTAATATACTATTGAAATTTAGCTTAGCCTAGTGCTTTGATTTTAGAAATGTCATGATGTTGAGAAATATACTAGTTGTTATTTCTTGAGCTTAATTTATATGTAGTATTGTTTTCCTTTTAAACTGAAACAACATTGGTTATTCAGTATAATACTGGGACTCATTTTAGATCTCTAATAAGATAAAGTTTAGAAGAGGTTTATTTTTAATGATCATTTTATTATCAAAGGATAATATGTATTCAGTGTAGTAAATTTGGAAAATAGAGAAATGCATGAAGAAAAAAGTAAAATTTCCAGCCTCTCATTACCCAAAGATACCCCCTATTAATATTTCAACCACTGTTCATTCTGTATCCAAGAACAAAAATGGAATCATAATGTTCATACTGTTTGTAAACCTCTTTGACTTTATATAGCATGATACATTTTTATATTTCATTAAATATTTTAAGTCGTCATAATTTTTAATCCTGCATTGTATTTAAATCTGCCTTATTTAATTTACTATTGAGTGTTGAATCATATCTGTTTTTCCAAAAAAAGGCCACAAAAAAAAAGAAAAATCATAAAAATAACTCATAGAGAAAGAGAAATAATAATACCAAAATATACTTTGACAAAGAATACTTCTTTCCACTGAATTCCCTATCAGTCTGCTTTATGGAGCAGATGTCAAATGTTGTTGTTTTAATTTTGTTTTTACCATAGCTCAAAAGTCAGTATTGTGCCATCAGATGTGGGTTTGCATGTGAAGGATAGGAAAGGAACTTAACTAAGAAGCATTGAGCTTAGGGAATTGAATTTGCATCTAATTCACTGAGCACACATGTTTACATGACCTTTAGTGAAAGGAATTAAACCCGTTTTTCACTAGCTCTAGGCAATCTACGTTAAAGAGGTGATTGAATCAAGAATCTAAAATACTCCTTACAAGATAGCAATGCTAAACAGAAAACTACTTTAATTCAGATATATTTCGCTACTACATTCATAGTGATTTAGCCTGGCATGTTGATGCTAGTAAGAAACTAGAGGTGTGAGTTTTAGTTCTAGCTGAGTTGTTACATGACCTATATACTATTTTACTAAGCAGCCAAACTAATTTTCTCTAGACATGCAAGTATTTCTTTTCCTTAAGAACAGGAGGAAGAGCTGAGATATATGATTAGTGAAAAGGGATGAATCACTAATTTGGAAAGAATTAAGAAAAAAATGAAATAAAAACAATAAGCTCCAGGGATTTCAGAAAAAAAATGACGAGAATTTTTTATAGGCTGACTGAGCAGAGTCTGAGGAGTAGAGCAGTACCCCTCTAGCAGTATGTGAGGATTAATAATATTTCTGTTATATAGGCTTCAACTCAGTGCATTGGAGTCACAATCAATGCTAACCAAGGCTGAGCAAAAAGTGTGGAATATCTTATGAAAATAAATCAAATATAACTAATGTTTTTATAATTAGGGATTAATGGATATGCTTATGGAAAGTGTAGACTGAGAAAGAATAGACTCTTTTTCAGACCAAAGAAAGTCTTTAAATGAATGTTGACAAACTGAAATAGAATTTTCTTTCAGTAAAGTTTCTTTGGAAGCAAGCAAGAGAAGACAATTCTGACTACATTTTCAATAAATATTTCAACAAATATTTATTGACTACCAAATATGTGCAAGTATCACTCTAAGCTCTGGGACTATATCAGTAGATAAAACTGAGTCTTGCTGTCATAGACCTCACACTCTAAGACGGAGAGGGGAAAAGAGAAACGATAAACACTAGTCACCCCTCAGATGATAAGCGTATGAAGAACAGAATAGATAAGACAGTGCCAGGGGTAGGGGTTATTTTATATAGAAGTTAAGGAAAATTATTTTTGATAAAATGACATTTGAGCAGAGACCTGAATGAAATGAGAAAGCAAAAAAGTATGACTCTCTGTGGGAAGAGCATTCCAAGAAGAGAAAAGAGCAAGTGCACAGACTTTGGGGTAACGACATTTTTGGCATATTCAAGGATGAGTGAGATCAGTGTGCAAGATGTAGAATGTACTAGGGAGATAAGAGGAGGAAAGAAGTTTAGAAAGACAGCAGAGGGCAGATCATATTGGGTGTGTAGGTCAAGGTAAGAATTATAGATTTTGCTCTGAATGAGATGAAAAGCTATTGAAGGATTTTAAACAGAAAAGTAACATTTATAACATATTTCAAAAGAATCTTTCTGATTGCTGTAGGGAGATGAAATTGTAGAGGGACATGGACCAAAGCAAAGAAACCAGTTAGATTATTGATTATTTCACCTGGGAGATGGTGGTGTCTTAGACTACAGGGGTAAGAATGGGAGAGGGAAAAGTGGTTGGATTATGCATAATGCTTGAAAGGGAAAGACAAAAACATTTGTTGATAAATTTGGATATAGGATGTGGGGGCAAAAGGGAAGATAAATATAAAATCTGTGATTAGTGCTAAAATCTTCACCTATTTTGTTCAGTGATATGTTCCAAGCAATAAACAGTGCCTGAAGCATAGCAAACATACTCAAAACGTGTCAATGGGTAACTTTTGATCTGAGACATTTGGAAAAATGGATTTGCCATTTACCGACTGGGAGAACACTGTGATGGAAGCAGGTTGGAGGAAGGAATCAGTTTATATATAAAGTAGAGATGTCAATTAGACGTCCAAATAAAAATGTAGAATAGGCAGTTGGATGCATGAGTCAAGAGTTCAAGGATGGGCAGGGCTAGAGAAATTAATTTGAACATGCTGGTATTTGGATCTATAGAACTGTATGAGATGACCTGGTAACTGATTTTAAATGGGAGAAGAAAAAATACTTAAGAATTGAGTACTGAGATATCACACCATTTAGAGTTTGAAGAGATAAGAAAGATCCAGCAAAGGGTCCAGAAAAGAAGGCCCATGAGATAGAGGGCAATGAAAGCTGAAAGTGCTAGAAGCCAAGTGAAGAAAATGTTTCAAGAGAAAAAGGATTAACTAACTGCATCAACTGTTGCAGATAGGTACATTAGGATGAAGACTGAGAGCCACTGGATTTATCTTTAGTGACCCTGAGAACTATTTGGCTTGGCACAAAAGATGGAGTAGATTCCATAAAACATGGGGGAAAAATCACATGAAGTGACAGTGAGTTCAGACAACTCTTTCAAGCAGTTTTACTTCCAAAAAGACTTTACAAAATGAAGAGAGATGAAGCGTTAAGGGAGGATTTTTATAAGATGGGAAATACTGTAACATGTTTGTGTGTTGGTAACCTAGTAGAGGAGGAAAAAGCAATGAGGCATCATTAGATATAGGATAAAAACATAAAAAGAAATCCTTAAGAAGTCCCAAATAAATAAGATCCAATGCATAAGGGGTGGGATTGACCTTGGAGCATAGACAATTGAGAAAGAAGTCAAAATTTATGAATATAGATGCAGATATATTTAGATATTTTTCCTGGGAGAATCAAGTGGATGTTCGGAATAATTCTTTATGAAGTAAGAATTCATCAGCTTATTCATTAGTCAATAATGAAAAGTCCATCAGATAATGAAAAATAGAGCGAAGTTATTGTGAGTGTGAAGGGCAGAGTGAAATAGCTCTTTATGTGAATAGAAGGGTGATTGACTTAGAGGAATGTATAGTAGGGTTGTAGCTAATACCAGGAACCACTTTATATGCTAAAGCTTAAGAATTCTACAACCTTTGGTCATAAATTTAAAGTGAGAATAGTCAGTGTGATTGTGTTGTTTTCCTAGCCATGTTCTGCAGCTTAGGTGAAGAACCTAATAGGATAGTTAGCTTTAATCAGGGTTGGGGGGTTTTCACAGAAATTTTCAAAGAAGGGGAGAAGGTCTAGAAGTTGAAGGTATGACAACGGAGCAATTATAGTACTGAACAAAGAAATCTGAGCTATATAAGAAAGAATATGAGGTCATGGGTGAGGAATGAAAGACAATGAAAAAGTCATAGAATCAACGAATCAGAAAGTTTCAGCTGAGTAGCTGACATCCCACTCCACAAGTAACCTTAACGTTGGAGGGAAGAAAACACCAAGGATGGCAATAATTGGTGGTTGCACATTTTACATATATACACACACACACATATACATGTACACACATATATACATGTACACACATATGCTTATTGTAAAAAATGTAGATGTCTATGGAGTAAAAAGTAAAAAAATCATCATTCACCAACTCCAGCTCTTTAACATCTCATTCCCCTCATCACTTCCACTCTGCCAAATTCTTCATGCATATTATGTTATACAATTTAAATGTTTTATCCACTCTAATGTATCACTCTCCTCCTCTGGAGCTTTTTGTTTTCTTTTTGTTTCCTTTTTTTTTTTTTTTTTGGTCACTTAATTAAAAAGGCCTATCTTACCCCAAGATCATAAAAATACCCTCTAATGTATGATTTTTCCAAACTTTCAGTTTTGTCTTGTCATTGTTGTTATTATTTTATTGGTTAGATACTTAATGTATTTTTGGGTGTGCTATATTATAAGTTAAAGTAAACTCCACTTAAATTTTTTATTTAAAAAAGTCCAATTTTACCAACAAAACTTATTGAATAGTCCTTCTTGTATCACTAATTTAAAATACCATCTTCATCATGTGTTGGACAGCTGTTTTTCTGTCTAGCTAGCATCACATTCAACCATCTTCTATTAACAATAGTTCCACCTTCTTTGGAGGAAAACTATCAATCCTTCTTCCATACATTTCTCATAGGGTTGTCAATAACATAATTCAATCCACTGCAGCAAGAGGAATGATCAAATCACCCAGGCCAGGTCAGTCTGATTGAGTCCATCTGAAATTTGAATACTAAGACACCATGTCTAAAGACAGCTCAAGCTGAGTCTCTCATTGGCAGCACCTAAAGATAATCCATAAGGGTTTTGTGTTTTGTTTTGTTTTTGATTTTGCTTTATAAATGCTGAAAACCCCGGAGCCTTCCTGATTCCTGCCTTTCTTGGGGCCTATTTGTTTAGAATATTCTTCATTCTGTGAGCTACTCAGAAAATCTCAGAATGAATCAGCATTTATTGCTGTTGCTTACAACCAGTGAGCACTAACTTACACACTCATCTGCTAATTCTTACCTACATGGGTCATATGCTGTATTCTCTAGTCTAGACCATAGATTCATTCATCTACTCCAAGACCAATTTTACAAAATTTGTAATATTATGATGTAATGGCAGTGAGTTTTCATATGTGAAAAGTAAATCCTCCCTCTTTTTTCTTTTTTATTTTGTTCTAAAATTATCTTTGCTCCTTTTGCATAATCTTCTAGATACACTTAAGTGTTAAATTTCCAAAAAATAATTCTATTAGGAATTTGATTAGGATTTCAAATATTTTCAAATAATTTATAAATTCATTTTGGAAGAATTAACATATTTACACAATTAAATTCTATCATTTATAAATATGGATCATCTGTCTTTTCATATGTTCAGATCTTTTTTTATGTTCTTTATTAAAGTTTCGTTCTTTTCAGTTTGAGTTTCTATGTTTCCCACAACTTGGCTTACATTTTAAAAATTAGAGAGAGGTTGGCTGAGTCTCTGGAGGCTCTTGGAATGAAGAGAAGTTAAACATATACTTCTGGCTTGGGCCTGAAAAAGAGACCTAAAGCTGAATAGTAGAAAGTTCCTTGCCAGCATTCAGTATATTGCATAGTTTGTATTCTCTTCTCATTGCCCATAAAATGAGTTATTAGGACCAAAAGTTCAAACTTCTTGATACATATATTATCATATATTAAAATTCTGAAGTCCATAATAAAAATGTAGTCAAGAGAGATTGTACTGTAGTTTCTGAATATATTGCAATCCTGTTTCTATAATTTTGCTGATTTACAACTCAAAGTATGACTGAAGATGTTATCTTTGAGTAATGAAGTGTTATGTGACTTGGGTGTTTTTAGAAATCGTTTTTCTCCCACCCAGTTAGATCATTTGGAGTATTCTAGCTAATGGTTGCCAAAATGGGATCATGTGAGACCACACTTATAAAACTTAGCATCAGAGGCCTCTATGTATGACTGTTTCCAAATGATGCTTTTCTCTCTGAAATTACCTTTTATCTTGATGCAAAAGTCTTAAATTGTATTGCTTTCAATATTAATCTCATGAGCCATATTGTCCTGCTTTTACAGAAAAGTTTCCCACCTCTCTTGGTTTACGTAGTGTCCAGGGCATCTCTCTCTACATAGAAACCATTGAAATGACCCATAGGTATTTAAGGGTGGAGATGGCCATTTTATAGCCCCACTATCTAACACAATACCTAATGCTTAGAAGGCACACAGGAGTATTTGTTGAAGGAATTGATGTATGCTTTAAAACAGAGCTTTTTAATGAGTTATATTTTTTTCAGGCATTAACCAAACAGTTCTTGATGATTTACCATATGTCAGACACTATATTTACTACTCTATACAAATAGAGCTGTAAACAAGATAGGCAAAGTCCTGCCCTCTAAGAAGTTATATTCTAGTGAGAGCAAACAACAAGTTCCCAAACCATTATGCAAGGAAGATAATTTCATAAAGAGGTGATAGAACAGAAATGAAGGCCAAGTTCAAAGCACCAGATAAAATGTAGAGGAAGGGACAAGGATGGACGCTAAGCACAGGGGATAGAGAAAGGGCTGCTAGTGAGGCAGGTGGCACTCTAGATGAATGGGGTGGCATGAAAGATTGGAGAAAGGGGTTTGAGGAGGAAGTGTCTATATCACATGCTGCAGAGAGATAAAGTAAGAAAACGAGAAGAATGGACAATGACTTTGGCAAAGCATAGGTCATTGGTGACTATGACAAGGTCAGTGAAGCGGTGAGAAAAAACACCAGATTGGTGTAGGTTAAAGATAAAATGGAAGAGGAGACAAAGAAAGATAACAAATATAGACAACTATTTGGGGAGTCCTGTTGTGAAGAGTTACAGAAAACAATGGGTAGTAGCCAGAGGAGATTTCAGCTCACGGGAAGGTTTATTGTTTTTCTTTTTAAGATGTACAGTATGAAGGCATGTTTGCATACCAGTTAGAATGAGCCAGTTCAGAGAGAGAGAGAGATAATGCAGGGGAGAAAGTGTACCATTCCAGGAATTCCTTCCCAAATTCTTTGGGAAGGCAAGATGGAAAACAAGGTTTTTAATAAGAGAGGGGAAATTTCTTTTATTTTAATAAGAAAGTAGAGTATATGGTTTCAGATGGCAAAAAGAATAGTGGAATCAACACTGGGAAGGTAAGGTAGTTCTCTTGTCTGATTTCATCTAGTTTCTTCTGTGAAGTATACAATGAAGTCATCACCTGAGAATGGATTAGGAATAGGGAATTGGAGACATTACCAAAAAAAGCGGAAGGATGAAATAGTCTCTCCAGATCAGAAACATGAGACTAAGTAAAGGGAGTTTAATGAAATAAGATCTCTGGACAGTGTCTTTTTTTTTTTTTTTTTTTTGAGGCAGAGTCTCGCTCTGTTGCCCGGGCTAGAGTGAGTGCCGTGGCGTCAGCCTTGCTCACAGCAACCTCAAACTCCTGGGCTTAAGAAATTCTACTGCCTCAGCCTCCCAAGTAGCTGGGATGACAGGCATGCACCACCATGCCCAGCTAATTTTTTCTATATATATTTTAGTTGCCAGATAATTTATTTCTATTTTTAGTAGAGACAGGGTCTCACTCTTGCTCAGGCTGGTCTCGAACTCCTGACCTCAAGCAATCCACCTGCCTCGGCCTCCCAGAGTGCTAGGATTACAGGTGTGTGCCACCGCGCCCGGCCTTGGACAGTGTCTTAATGTGTGAAGTGAGCCTACTCAGTACAGATATGTGAATTTTTCCCTCAGTATTTAGCTTCTCTGGTAAAGAACTGAGAACATGGATAATAAGATTTAGCACATAGTTAAACTTGGGTATTTTTCCAGATAAAATGAGAGGAGAGTGTTAAAAAAGAATCAAGGACATGTGATATACTGAATCACATGATTTAGGCTGAGTAAAGAGAGGGTGGAGGACAAGAGGAGAATGACACAGAGTGAAAAAAATAGTACAGGCCATAGGTTGAAAATATTGATGACGTCCAAGACTTTCTGTAGGAAAAGGGCTGAGGAAGGTGAGATGGAAAGATTAGTAGTGAAGGCCAGTGGATAGGATGCTTGACCTAGAGTCTTTGGATTTGCTAAAATTATGGTGTTGTTAGGAAAAGGGCAGGGCAACTTGAGTGGGTGGCTGAGATCATTGGAACTAAAAGGTCACTAATTAAAGAGGTCAGAGAGATGGGTGGGTTAGAGAGCGTGAATGTCCAAGTCACTAATTATGGTACTAGTGGCATAATGCAGAGAGAATCAGGGAGCTAGATACGGATGAAACTAATCAATGAATGAGGATGACATAGGAGGGGTAAAAGGTGAAACACACTTCAAAGAAGTGCTAAGAAAAGAAGAAAGAAGGAGAATTTGAGAACATCAATATGGAGGTTGGAGGACACCCATGAACATTCGGGCTTGAAGTATGTAAGCTGTAAGAGAAAAATCAAATTCCCTTTAAGAGACAGGTGGAGAAAATAGCACCTTCAGTGTACAACTATATTTTAGTTAATGTGAAAGGATGAAGGGAATGTTTATAAAATAAATAGATGATTAAAGTATTTTGTTGATAATGGACCATGAGCTCCTGAGAGCCAAGCAGAAGAGTGCTGAGAAGGGGGAAAGGATTCCAATTAATAGCCATGCAGAGAAGTAGGAGATGAGACATTTTTCTTTCATTTTCACTAGAAATAAATATTGGGATCTTTATAGATTCACATCAAATGAAGTCACTGTCAATAGCACTTAAACTATTTAAAATTATCATTTTTATTATAAAAATATTCATGCTTATGATTAAAAAAGGCAAATAGCATGGAAGATTGTAAGTTGAAATGTAAATGCCCTCTTTCCTTCCAACTCACCCTCAGATATACTCCCTTGAAGTAACAATTGTTAACAATTTCTTATGTATGGTTACAGAAATACTAAATCCAGAACTACAAATACAATAATATCATACACGTTTTTCTGTATGTTCTTATTTTTATTTCTTTTATTTAATAAGATTCTGGATAACTTTCTCTAAAAATATGCACACCTCATTCTTATAAAGGCTGCATAGTTTTCCATTATGAGGTGTACCCCCCTATAAAAGGGTCTATTTAATCTTATCATACTGACCACAATTATTCCTGAAGATTTAGAGCATCAGGGCTGATCCTAATTCCTATTTTAGGAATGAAGAATGAACAATGAAGTTCTAAATGAAAAACTGACTCTGAGCAAATAAATGAATGACCAGACTGGAAGTATTGCCTTGCAGCAAGCATCTAACCTGTGTCAGTAATTTGCCAGCTTTCCCTGTCACTGTCACATATTAAAAAAGCAGAGGGTCAAAGGCTTGACCAGGGTCAGTAGTGCTACCATTCTGAAGGAAGCACTTTCACTGATGTTAGTGAAACTATTTTTTTACTGAATTAACTGAGAATGGGAATGATGATTCATCTGTGAACTGTGATCACTCATTGGTCTCCTAGTGCCCTAGGGAATAGTATACTATTATCCTCTCTTTATGAATAATTTCTATTTGTCTTGTTTAGCTAAATTTATTTACTTATGTAAGTATTCATTGAAGTGAAAAGCAATAACAAAAATAAAAACATTCTACAGTGAAAGGCTCATCATTTGGCACATTTTAGAACCGACATTTTTACAGTCTAGTTTTTGTAGAGTACTCCTCAACTTACGCAAGACATGCATTCTTGGGAAAAAAAAAGATTTTAAAGTGAAGCCTCTTTCCCCATTGAATTTATGACAAAATGAAAATACATTGCCTCATAAAATTCATACATTCACTGATTTTTTTAATCATAAAAGCAAACAACTAGTTTTTGGTGATAGTATAGACTATTTTGCTAGGACTTGCAGCAGATCAGCTATTTCTCAACTCTAGTATATCTCCCTTGTAACACTTTTGGTTCTCTTTGGTCTTCTTATCATGTCTTAGGAAAACATCTTTAGCTAGAAATCCTCAAACTCCATGTTTAGTTTCTAGGGCTTGGCTTCTCTACTTTCTAGAACAGAATATTTTTTTCTTGGTAGAACACAATACTTTTTACTTCCTATATCATAATATTTTTTGCCTGCCCAGCATTTAGTCATGTTTTCTAAGATACTTCAAAGTTTTCTTTGAACCCGACCCACATTCTCAGTCCATGAGTTTGGGTAGGTCTGTTGTGCTGCTCTCAGTGGTGGAACAAGTGACTCTGCCCTGGCCAGTCAGGGCTCCAAGGCCCCCTAACTGCATTGCTGGGATGAGGGTAGTTATGTGGTTGGTTCAATAATGAGTTCATCTTAGAACCTGTGTGAAATCTCCTGGGAAGAGACCTTTCTTTTTCTTTTGGCTTATAGCTAGGAGAATGTTGGCTTGGAACTGCTGGTGCCATTTGGCCACCACATGGAAGCTCATAATGGGGCCAACGTGCAGTAAGAGATGGCCAAAGATAGCAACCAGGTTAGGATGACATCACTTGAATCCCTGAACTGCTCCCCTCCTGAAGACAGCATGGGTCCTTTTCTGTTATGTTAGCCGAAAAATTTCTTTTTATCATAATTATTGTTGTTATTGTTTGTTTTAGGCCACTTTAAGTAGTGCTTTCTGTCTACTTGTAACTGAAGTATTTATAACTAGTGGAATGGCATGAAAAAATTCCATCTTCCTTTGTGCACACCGACTGTACCCAGTGGTAAAGAAGAAACATGGACAGGCAGCCTGAAGTTAAGTATTCATAGGCCACATTAAGTATTTGGGGTTATGGTGTTGGTACAGTAGGAATTTGCTGAAGAGTTGGGAATTGGGAAGTGATGTAATTGATAACAGAAAAGTGACGGATATGGCTCTAGGGAGACCAGGTAGGAGACTCTAAATAATCCATGTGACAGATGACAAAGGCTTGAACCAAGTGTGGCAGTGGAGATAGGGAGAAGTATTAATATATGGATTTGAAATATTTTGTAGAAAGATTTATAGACCATAAATCATAGGCTTCCCCAGCTATAACATTGTACCAATTATTTCACCAAGCAGTGAAATTGCTGTTATTAATTCAATATGTTTCTTTGATGTTCTGAGGGTTTTTTCCCAATTCAGTTTTTATGGGAGACTGGACATACTACTTGAATATCATGGATCATTCTGTTTTTCCCTCCCATTATCACTCCCTTGCTCCTTTCTCACCCTTTCCTTCCTCAAGGGAATGTGATAGAGAAAATAATAATCAATGAAATTTATATTTTTTTCTCCTAATAGCCAGTCAGTATCATCTCTTAATTGCTGCAGTGGGTCTTTCATTCAGCACTGTGTTCAGAGAAATGAGTTAATCCAGCTGCCTAGATGACATGAAGGGAGATATGAAAGTTATTGCTTTGGGTGCTGCTTCGGGCAGTACTCTTTCATTTTTCCTTGCTGTTTCTGTATCTTTCAGAAAGGGAAAAAATATCCTTGCTGTTCACTGATCTCTTGCACTGTCGTACACAACTAACCAAGAGATAATATTTTTCTAGGTAATGTACTTTCATGTTAGATTTGATGGAATTTCATGAAGTCTTAACATGGTTTTGAAGTTCTCTTTACAGATTTGGTGGCTTTTGCATTTACTGAACTCTGCCTTACAAAAATGCATTCTTTTTTCAAACCCTGAAAAAAAATCTGCAGTAGCGTTTATCACTTTACTTCTCCTAAACCTACATAGACCAACAGCGTAAATGTGAGCAGTTTGGTAAATAGTAAAGTGTGAGAACCTACAGATTTGCCTTACTTCACAGAAAGATGCATTCCTGAAAAGGTAATCAGTTTTAAAATGAATCCGATCCTATTTTTAAAACTCTGGGAAATGGACTATTTAAAGGAACTCAGAAGCTAATCCTTTTTATGCGAAGCTGTATCCTTTTGTAATGCAAATATTCATGACTAAATTTATCTGCTTTATTATCTAAGAGATTTTTATTTGATTTTCATGAATGGCATATTTATTTATATTATTACTTTTTAATGGCCAGTAATTATAATGACAAGAATCTCTTTTCCAGTCAGGCACACAAACTTAGTATCAAGATATAATATTTATATAATATATAATATTTGATTCTCAAGAATGAAACACTTCATATATACTTCTATTTTTTCTAAAGGAACATCTCTACATTAAATGATCCAAAGTGGCTAACATATCAATAATATTAATATCTACAAGAATAAAGAGGTAATTAGGATGTTATTTACATGACTATTGTCAAGTATAATCGCTTGTTTTTTACTCGTGTGTTCTTTTCATTAAGCCATTACTCCTTCTAAGCAAATGAAATAATTGTTTAAATGTAACGATTTTTTTTTCTTTTTTAATTGTACATGTCCTATATTTGAGAACAGGCATTAAGACGCTTGACAACATATCCCTGCATATATACTCATAATCAAGATATCCTGTCACTATTTAGATAACAAATGTCTAGAAAGGAAAGAAAACAGACATATGGAAAAAAATCTTGTGCAGTTACATGTTATAGGAAATATGTTTGTCGTATCAGAGTTGTGAGGATCTCATAGTGACTAGGTACCAAGAAAGGGCTGCCTGGGGTTCTCAGGAACCCAGGAGTGAGCTTTTGTTTCATCGTGAGCAAGAAGCTCCTCCAAAGCAGAGAATGAAGAGTGGCCTTCACAGACCAGGGAAAAGAATGTGTGCGCAAGGGAACATGATGTGAGCCCATACGTTTGGAGTTACTTAGATAAAGAAGAATGTGCTGCGTTATATGAGTCAAGAAAAGTAAGCAAAGGGCTAGAGAACAACCTAGATGAGTGTATCACTAGTGTAATAAAATTCTCTAGCCTTAGACAGTGATATGGGGATGGGGTAGGGTCCCGAAGGGCTAGAACAAAACTTCACAATATTAAAGGTTTGGTTATTTAAGATAATCCCGCTGAACAACGTTTTCCTTCGAGACTGAAATTTTAGGGTTTTGGATTAGAATAGCAAAATCAAGAAAAATTTAAGAGATAATAAAATAATTCCAGTAGTGCTTATCTAATGGGTCTACTAATAAACAGGTCTAGTACTCAGCTTCGTGAAATCATCATGTGTTCCTAGAACAAATAACATGGATTTTATTTCAACAAGAAGACACTGAGGAGATTTCAAGTAATCTAATCCTGAATCTCTTGGATCTGATGCATGAGCATCTTCTGTTGTGCTACAGTTACCCCAGGAAGGATTTTCTTTCTTTCCCCTGAGTCCCTCTGGCTCTTAGTTGGCCTCATGAAGCCTATGCAAGGCTTATGAAAATTTAACATCTCATAAAGTGGGACTGAAAACAGGAATGTTTACCTGTTTAAAAATGTCATTTTAGACATATTTACAATATTTGTCCCAGTTAACTTAATGGATATACTCCAACAATGTCAGATATCTACCTATAAAGTGCTTCTATTAAGTTCCATGCCCAAAATTTTTACTCCACACGAGTCACGTTCAGTTTCTTCATATTCTTTGGCATATCCTTTAAGAGCATGAATAGTCATTCAAAATATGTTTTATCAAAAGGCACAGCTAATACAGTCAGTAGCAATGCAGTACAAAGATTAATAGAACATAGATCTCGTTTCAAGAAGTTTTGCTCTGAAGAAAAAATAAGGAAGCAAAATAAAAATACAGCAACAATATAAATAATACAATGGTGTAAATGCTATGATGGTTGTAGGTGTAGGTCACAGATGGTCCTCAAAAGGGGCTCTGTTCAGCTCTTTTTTGTGAAAACTGCTTTTAAAATTCAGAAAGCTATGATGTCTATCATTCCATGTTAAATAGCCACGATGTTCAACCATTAACTGCAGTTTTCATTTTCATTTGAGGCAAAAAGAAAAAAGTAAAATGAACGTAAAGAGGATAGGTAAACTTAACAGGTGAATCGATTAGAAAATTTTGCCTTTGTAATTCTTATTCTTGCCAGTTCCTTTAATACTCAAGTGGGAATATTTGCAGGGCCTGTGACACTGAATGCCTTATAAGATGTAGTAAGCAGTACCTGGTATTGATTCTAAAGGGATCACATTGAGATAAGAAAACAATAATTAAATAATGAACTTGGGCAGGAATAAAGGTCTTACTTTCATGTTTAATGAAAGGAGAAGTTATAATGTAGAACAAATAGAAACTAGGTATTATACTTAGTGTATTCATTTTCTCACGTCTATGTATTTATCCTATGTTTCATTCTACAAATGCTTCAAATGACTCTTGGAATTTCATAAGCAGAGCAAAGAGTTTTGCCAACGTGATGAAACTGATGTGGTTTTGGATTAGATGTGTTTAAATAGATTCAATGCTTGATCATGATAGGGAAATTACTGATTATGAGCTTATAGTAGACATAGAGCCAATCACCTTAATTATGCAAATAGATTAATATGAGAATATTGGATTAATTGGTTTATACACATACAACAAACAAAGGGAGACGATTTCATATTACTGGTCTCAGTGACCTAAAAATCCAGAAAATTAAATACAATTAAATATAGAATATATATAAAATATTCACCCGAGGGAAAAAAATGTCTCTTAGTTGTTAACTGGTAATATGAACTTTAGTGAAATTAATAACCTTCATATTAGGAAAACACTAGCAACATTTTTTTTTAATCATCCTAGGAAAATAAAATGCTCGTAAACTAGATCATGATTCTTCTTGACTCTTCGTTTTACTCCGTCACAGGTCCTAATGTGATATAACATGTTTGTAAATTGATTTTTTTTTCTTCCATCTTCATCTGTGCTACATACATTATCTTGAACATTATCTGAAATATTTAATGTTTTTTAACTAGTGTGAACTGCCTTTTATGACAGCAAAATGAGCTGGTAATACCTTTGCATATGGTTTAACTTGTTCCAGAATAATCCACTTACTTGGTTTGTTAAAGCCGTGATACTACGATCCTTCCAGACTCAAATCTCTGATTTACTAGCTATATAAAAATGATGCTGTTACTTTAGTGGAAAGGTTACCCTGGAGGATGTCTGTAGCTTGGCACCCCTCCCCAAGGAATGCTGTAATGTTAACTCACACTTCCCTCAGAGGGAAAGCAATTCAAAAGTAAACAATCAGCTACCTCTCCCAGACATCTGACACATTATGTACAAAGTACCCTCAGTCCTGGAGGCTATTTTGTCAGCCTCAATCTTTAAAGTATATAGCATAACTATTTAAAAGAGACACCCGACAAGGGCATGGACATGCCTCAACCTTCACTTGGCTGCATTTCAAAGAAATTGCACTGGCCATCGGAGCAGCTCTGCTTTATATTCTACAGAAAAGACAAATCTTCTGAACAAGAAAAAAAAATCTTACTACAGTAGAAAACATTATGGCCAGCATGGTTGTGTAACACATAGCACATCTAAGCAGTAATGATCCTCGTTCACACAATATGTAAGTGAGTTTTTGTTTGCTTGTTTGGTTGGTTGGTTGGTTGGTTGGTTGGTTTTAACCTGGTCTTTCATTTGTAGCAGCAGAGTCTGGTTGTGGAGCATCAACTTGAAACCATATGGCATGTTCCCAAAAGTTTATCGTTTTAGACAGTTTGATAAAGATCAGTTCATGATAGGCTGGTATATCATCTTATTTTCTTACATTGCAATGCACAGTTTTATATTTTAAAGTCATCCTTATCTGTGGCAATTGCATTGTAAGTGTTTCCATTTGTGCCAATGGCTGGTTTCTACAGGACTTTTTAAAATTTTTTATGAGCGTATCAGTAGCATTTGCAGTTACCTTCATTATGTAATTATGAACAAACACTATGAGCCTTGAGTCTATTTTTCCACACTGCAGTTTTCATATCTGTGGACATTAGTGAGTGCTTCTATAGGATTTTACTTGTGAAGAAATATTTCGGAGTAAACTATGTTTGAAGAGGCACATTGAACAACACAAGATTCTGGTGTTAGTCTCTAGCTCTTCAACAAAGGGACCCTGATAACCTTCAGCCAGTATGATCATGCGTGTTTTGGCTCCACTGGGTCCTCCTTTGTGTGTTCTACTTAGCTCTCGTTCCAGGCTGTTTAGTCTGTGTTACAATGGCTGCTTCTTGCTTCAAGACCATTTGTGTAAGTCTTGGTTTTAACACAAGCACTTGTTTTAAAAAAAAAAAAAAAGTCTTTGAATATGAAGTCTACATAAACCAATGTCAATGGAAAACTTAGGTATTATAAGAAATTTGTGAAGAATTTTGAAATCAAGACATTTGATGAGTTCTTGCTTCCCTTTCTCAAGGCTTCTTTCCCCTATAGGCCCAATTCTCCAAACTGGGCCCACAAAATTAGCAGAAAAACCATCATTAAAACAAATGCTAACACAACCTCCTCATGGGATGCAAAGAGGTGCATTGGAAAAAATGTGGGGTTTTTGTTGCTTAAAGACTTGCGTCTAATTTCAGTTCCTTGCTTGCTATCTGTGGTATCTTACACAATGCAGGCATGAGATATCTGCGATCTCTTTTAATACAGTCTGGGAGCTATAATGAATAGCCAAGTAACTAGCACATTAAGCAATTTTTAAATGAGTGGCATTTGTGGTAGTGACTTAGAACTGGATAACTGGCAATAAGTGAAGCAAAGTCTATTCAAGAAAGAAAAAGGAGATGGAAACTCTGCTTAGGTTTGCTGAATACCTAAGTAGCCTCACATGAAAGTATGTGTCCTAGACAAGTGCTGTCACTCACTTGAGGTGTTTGTTCTCAGATTCATAGGTTGGGCTGGAAGTAGCCACATGCCTGACATGCACGATTCCTTGTAGCCATTGTGGTTCCAATAGCACATCTCATCTGTTCTACTTCCATTTGTAACTGGATGGGGTCTGGGGCTATATGTCTAGCAAAACAATTGGAGAAGTGGGTATAGTTTATATTTTATGCACCTTCACATAACCACCCTCTTGTCTTTGCCTATTCCCCTTGTCATACATCTCTACTATTTCTTTAGCTCCCTCTCTAATTTTTCCTCTTAAAATATTTTGTTTAGTGTCTTCATTTATGTACTTAATCCTTTGTAATATCTTTGTTGCAGGTGGAGGAGTATCATTGGTTCTTCATCCCATTCCCACTGTCTTCACTATTTCCTATGACCACCCTTTTCTTCACAATTTTTTTCTCCACTTTTAATTCCATTTTTAAACTTTTGTTGAACAGGTTTATGTGTCAGTTGCACACAGACCAAAATCAGACCAGTTTCCTGCCCTTGAGGAGCTCACATTAAACATAATGCAGATGATTGAATTCCATTAATTGATATTACATCTACTAATTCACAAACAGTGGTTTGAATGGCAGGTTTCAATCTTTTGTTTTACCACTGATAAGCAAAATGAGCTTGTTTCTGTAATGGATTTACAGTATCATGTATGGGGTAGAACATTAAAAAATGATTATACAAATAAATATATAATTGCAAGCTCTGATTAAGAGATATACAGAAGTAACAAATACTGTTAGAGAACTTAACAAGGAAACAGAAAACCTAGTTTTGCATATCTTTAGGTCTGTTAGGAAATACATGCAGGCAGATGGTCAACTGCAGCCAGAGGGGTAAGAGCCATGATGGGTAAATAGGATATGCAGTGGGAGCATGAGAATGGAGCATCAATCCCAGATGGACTGAGGCCAGGTAAGGCTTTCCAGAGAAATTGAGATCTAAACAAAGGAAGCGTAGAAAACTTATGGAGGCACTGTCTCATTTAGTACACTCAAAATCTCTGTGAGGTAAGTACTATTTTAATCTTCATTTTATTAATAGGAAATTGAGGATCAAAGAATTCATGAATTAAAAGAGTTTTTTAATACCCATAGCATGCAGTAGGCATTTAATAAATACATGGAAATGAATAAAGTAAGTCCAACCAAAGACGACAAACATGAAAGTCTATGCAATTAACCACTATACTATTTTGCCCCAAAGGCACATGATTGATTCTGAATGGAGTTTGGGGAGATTTTTTTTTAAATGTCCTACCCCAAACAGATTTTTAGTAAAAATCTTTCACTTCTTCCTACAGCCTAAAGTATTTTCTCCTTCCTCCATTCAAGAGCCCACAGCTTACAATATGAAATGAAGGAAAATATAAGGAAAAGAGCAAATCTGGAAAATGAAGGTCTTTGGAAAAGCAACTGTAAATGTACGTTTCCATATTGGGTCTATCTTTATATTGTAAATTCCTATGGGCAGCAGTCATGGTTTTGTTTATTCTGTGCTGTACTTGTCTCTCCTGGAGCAGTGCCTTTGATTTTTAGAATGACTCCCTTTGAAAAGCTTTCTACAGCCCAGGTACCTAGACATGTTTGTATGAGAGTGTCTTCACTGGTGTGAGAAAATATATTCTTTGCCCTAAATCTTTTGGAGGTTCTGTATGTTCTTATTTTTCTTAGATTTGTGGAATTTTGAAAACTGTAGAATGAAAAAAAAAAAGAGCAAAGAGGAGTGATCCAAATCAGGGAAGGCTTCCTGAGAGAGGTGATGCTTGACTGAAATTTTGAAGGATGAGTGAAGGTCAGCAACACAAAAGTAAGAAAAGGAAATTCCAGGAAGTAGGAAAAGCATATGCAAAAGCACAGAGGCATAAAAGAGCAAAACGCAATTGAGCAAGTACAAGTAGTTCCAGATGTCCAGAAGGAAAGGTCCAGGTTGGTAAATGGTAGGAGATTAGAAAAGAGAAATAAAACATTAGGTATATTTCTGCTATAAAGCTATTGTCAAAAGCCCGGAAGGGACAATTGATATGCATAAGAGAAAAGGGTATTCTAATTCATTTGCATATATTTTCTCTAAATTTTACCTTCTTTATCATGTTATATCATTGGAAAACCCTCAATGTGCATCAGAATCATCTGGGAAGCTTTTTTTAAAAGGTGAATTTCCTAGAGCTTGATCCTGTCTAAATAAAACAAAATATTTTTTGATGGAGACACATCTTAGCTATTGGCCTAATATGAATAAATGAATATATCTATGTATTATGCTTTTATTATACCTATGTCTTTTATTAAAAATTCACTGTTCTATATACAATTCTATTATCACACAGGTTCTTTCATACCTTTCAAGGCGTGAAAGATAATCTGATAACAAATTTGCTCCAATGTGCTAGAGATAAACAGAAAGCTTTGTTGAATATACATCTGAAAACAATGTCTCCACCTTTGTTGCCTAACTGAAGAAAGTGACTAATACTGTAAACTTTGGGTGAAATACAAAGGTTGATGTTATGACACTTAGTGGAGTGGATATCTGAGAACAGGTGGGGTCCTTGAGTCACCCCTAAAGTCACTGCATGGAAGACTCTGCCCACTGTACCTTTTCATAAGGCAAGCTCTCTTCTTTGAAATTTAGAACTTTTCCTACAGGCGGTACTGTCCCTGGGTGCAGCAGCAGGGGAAGAAGGCAGCAATGCTGAAGACAAGTGCACATCTTTAGCCCATTCTGTATTTGAGTTACTCAGAGTGCCTCCCTGCATAGCTTGGAAATTTGTCTTCAACAATTTATTGAACAATCTTTGTTCAATATTGAACAATCTTTGAGGCTTTGTCTTAACTGTCATGGGCTCTCAGCACATGTATCTTAGCTAACAAATATCAAAAATTCAAGAAACACCTGATGCCAGAATTAAGTGAGATTTTCTGACTTATTTATATCAATATTTTATTCCATTTTGTTTCAGGGAGGACAGAGATTATATCTTACTCAATTTCATGTCTTTAAGGCCTAGGACAGCATCTCATTTTCAAAGTATTCGATAATTGTAAGTTCAATTATTTTGAATCATTTTAGAAGCTCAGAAAAATGCTACATAAAAGTAAAAAGCAAAAGACTTCCACATATGGTAAGTATTATTCAACCTGGTTTTCAAAGAAAAGAGGTAAGAGTATTATAGGAATACATAATTTCTTTTTGCTTTTCCTATTACAGTTTTTAAGGGAGTTTCCTATGTATTACTCTTTTTGTTCTTCAGCATGAACACATAAAGAAACTTGTATAAGGCACAGAGCTAGTAGATGGGAAAACTAAAATTGAACATAGGAAATTCTAGATTCCAAATGCAGTAAATTACAAGATACAAATTTTGCTATTCCTGCCACTGAAATATAGAGCCTATTTCCTTTCATTTGAGCTGGGATTGTGACTCATTTGGCCAACACAATTCAGTGGAAATGAAGCTACATAACTTCTAAGGCTAGAACCAAAGTAACCTTTAAGTTTTCCACTGTGTCTCTCGGAATCACTGCTCCTGTGACCCTCCTCCTTGGAACCCAGTTATGATGCTAGAAGAAGCTCAAGATATTTTGACACCCCAACTGATCTGTCATTGGCAACAGCCAGTTTTAACCTCCAGCCATGTGAGTAAGCCATCATGGACAGCCAGCCCAGTCCAGCCTTCAGATGGCTAAAGCTCCAGCTAACATCTGATGACAAACACATGAAAGACCCCACAAGAATCACCCTGCTGCTTCCAGCCCCTCCATAGAACTGTGGTAAATAATAGCAAATTGTTGTTTTAAACTAATAAGTTTTGAGAGATATGTTATGCAAAATAGATAAATAGAATGGAATTTGGTACCAGAAGTAAGGAGCCATTATAACAATAAAATGAAATATGTGGGGCTGGCTTTGGGACCAGGCAACATGTAACGCCAGATAATGCTGACACACTTGATACCATGTGATAGGCTTGTAGGGTCAGTGCAGAAGGATACAAAAATATTACTGGAGTCTGGTGGAAAGATAAACTTTGTTATATAGGGGCAGAAAGTTTAGTAAAATTATGGCTAGCAGCCATGTGAAAAATAAAAAAAGAACCTAATGAACTAAGAGACTCACTAAGGGTATTTTCAGGAAAAATATTTACTGCTCCAACTGATTTCTTTTAGCTATATAGGATAAGTGGTAAATTGAAAAAATGTGATAAAAGGAATACCAGTTTTCAAGCAGAATTTAGAGGAAATACAAAGGCTACAGGATTTCCTGTGTTCAAAAATAAAACTGTTGCTAATCACCAGCCTCTGCAGATGGCAATGGTTCTCAAAATATAAACAGAACCTCAAGGTAAAGATTATCTCAAACGTGAGGAGGTAAAACTCTTGGCTAAAACTTCAGAAAGATTTGAGGGTATGCTGATAAGCCCTCTTGAGTAAACAAAAAGTCTTCAGGTAATTTTAATGTCATAATTATATGGCACCTTCACTTTTAACTTAAATTTTTAAAGGGGGCTTGTCTTGAAGAAATTTGCAAATGTATTTATTGTCCAATGATTGAACCACAATAAATTTCATAACAAACCCATAAAATATGAAGAGAATTGTATCGGCAAAAGCAAAATCAACTTGGATTTTTTAAAAGGGAAAGAGACAATTCAAAATGAAAAGAGCCTTTAGGAGCTTAAACATACATGGAAAGAAAGCAGACTAAAAGGTATTCAGGTGCAATTATAGTTTCTTTTCCATTTTCCATCAAAAAAGAAGGATGACTCAGAGTATATAGCCAAAGGTCCAAAGAGCGGAGTGTAAAGCCCAATGGTGAAGCCAAATGCCACAGAAAATAACTTCTAGGAAGTAAAACTGAGCACGGATCAAGGAACTGGTGACTTGTACAGAGTTGAATTTCAGAATTGCTTTAGATCAGTCACTATTACATGACTCCTGTTCCTTGCCCCTAAATTAAATGAGAGTATTAACAGCCATTAATGCATGTTTAGAGAGCAGATTACTTGTCTGTTTAGATCAGAGTATTCAGATCAAGAGAAGCCACACTGAACATGCTGCATATTCAGTCTCATGCAGCCTTGAATCTAGTTTAGATGAAAAAATCCTGGGCATGGCGCCTGAAACTTTTGTTGTGATAGATAACACTTTTAGAAGCCTTCTGAAGGGTGACTGTACATAATTTGTAACCAGATGAAGTTGTAATAGCATATTCTTTGCTAATTTTCATATTGTGAAGTGAAATCTAAATTCTTTGCCCTTGAATCTAAACTGACCCTGTGAATTGTTTTGACCAATAGAATGCAGTGGGAGTGATGTGATATTTACAATCCTAAATGTTTTCCCAAATGTGTACTAGTGCCAGTGGATTTACCCAGAGAAAGTTTTGCCATAATCAAAAAGTTTGGCAAATACTATTATACAAATTGCATGGCCATTTAGAAAACTCAAAATGTACAGCAACGGTCAGAAAAGACCTGCATTAATAACTCTCTTTAGTTTAATGTAAAATATTACTTCCCAAATATTTATGGGCCTAGGACACGTTTTTGTCCTGATTACTATAGACCTTCCACATAATATATTTTGATAAAAGTGATCTAAGGAATTTTTATGCTACTCTGCAGGAATAGTTCATTATTAATTCATTTTTCTTTTAAACAAAGGCTTATTGAGTTTATTGGGTATGATGCTAAGCTTAAGGCTACAAAGTCTAATAAAAAATATTTGATTTCTAGGGATATCAATGATGAATAGAGCAGAAAAAACATTTAAACATTTAATATCAAAATTGTTAAAATAGTGTTATGATAGAGTATTTAAGTAAGAAGTACTTTAATAACAAGTAGGGGAAAGTACACACTCTCCTTGTTTGTAGAGTTCATTAGCAAAGATATTTGAGCAAGGTTAAGAATTTGACACGGATGAAGAAGAGAAAAGTGATGATGGGAAAACATATTCTCTTCAAGTCAGAGACTGAAAAGTCACAGGGTAAAAGAGAATGGCATAATTAATTATCACTTTAGATATTTTAGAAATTAAAAGATTTAATATTTAATACAGAAAATTTGGTGCTTATGGAAGTTTCAATAGGAATGGAAAAAAAAAAACAGAGAGACTACCAGTTTTCAGGGATGGTATTATAGTAAACTGCTGGTGATGACACTACTATTTTGGTTGATTCACAAAAAAGCACACAGAGTCTACTGCAGAATGTCACATCTACAAAAGTCCACACATGTGCCTTTGTTGCATATTATAATCAACTTGCTGAGAACCAGAGGTAAACAGAAAAATCTTAAAGTAGCCAAAGAAAAGGAGGAAAAAAGTTAAAAATTACAGCATTCATCTCATCAGAAACAATGAAAGCCAGTGAACAATAGGACATCTATAATGTACTGAAAGAAAAATATATGTCAACCAAGACGTCTGAACCCAGAAAAAATATCATCCAAAATATAGGTAAAATTGGCCTGGTACAGTGGCTCATGCCTGTAATCCCAGCACTTTGGGAGGCCAAGGCAGGAAGATCACTGGAGTCTAGAAGTTTGAGACCAGCCTGGGCAACATAGCAAGACCCTATTTCTACAAAAAAATAAATTTAAAAATTAGCTGGATGTGGTGGTGCATGCCTGGAGTCCCAGATACTTGCGAGGCTGAGGTAGGAAGATCACTTGAGCCCAGGAGATTGAGGTTACACTGAGCTATGATTAGGCTACTAATCCAGCTTGGTTGACAGAGTAAGACACTATCTCCTAAAAAATAGATAAAATAAAGACATTTTCGGATAATTTGAAAATTAGCTTACTATTAGTACACTAGCACTACAACAAATGTAAAAGGAAACTGCTGGAGGAAAAGTTATACACACAGACACACATAGCCACACACAAGCTCCCTCCCTCTGGAAAAGGCAAATTACAAGAAAAATAGGAAAATATACATATAAAAGATATCTTTCTTATATTTTAAATTACTTTAAAAGATAATTTACTATTTAAATAAAAGTTGAATAATGTGTTATAGAGTTTATAACAAATATAATTATAAAATATGAAAGTAATAGCACAAAGGCCAGGAAGAAAAATAATAAAGCACACTATTGAAAGTTTCCTGTACTGTATTTGAAGTGGTATATTATTTGAAGGTAGACTTTGAAAAGGTTTATGTAGTACAAAACTTAAAATAATCAGTAAAAACTAAATATAACAAGCTAAAAAGAAGACAATAGAAAATCATAGAAAAATAATCCAAAGAATGCAGGAAAATAAGAGAAAAAAATAATCCTAGAAAGAAAAATGAGAAAACAATACAAGCAAGAAAGAAATAAAATAAATAGAAAAGTGTGGGATATAAAATCAGATTTATGAATAATTATTAATATACTGAATGTAAAGGATTTTACAAGTCAATTCTAAAAGACAAAGATTGTAAAATTAGATAGAAAAGCAATTCAACCAAATGATGCTTATAAAAAAATTCCACCTTAAAGAAATGATAGGTACAAAACAAAAAATTGACAAAGATGTATAATCTAACACTAATCAAAACAGTTTAAGGCCAGATGCAGTGTCTCATGCCTATAATTTTAGCACTTTGGGAGGCCAAGGATGAAGAAATTGAGGCCAGGAGTTTGAGAACAGCCTGAGCAACATAGTAAGACCCTTTCTCCAAAAACTATTTTTTTAAAAAATTATCCTGGCATGGTGACACATGCCTGAGTCCCAGCTACTCAGGAGGCTAAGGCAGGAGGATCACCTGAGCCCAGGAGGTTGAGGTTGCTGTGAGCTACAATCATGCCACTGCACTCTAGCCCTGGCAACAGAGTGAGACCCTGCCTCAAAGAAAAATATTTTGGGTGGCTATATTAATAGCAGATATAATAAATTTCAGATAGATGAATATTGCTATGGAAAAAGTAGATCATTTCATAATGATATAATTTCTTCAAGAGGACAGAGCAATCCAAAGAGTTTATACACTTATAAAAGAGCTTCAAAGTATATGAATCAAAACCTGAAACAATTAAAATATAAAATGAAATAGAACCTTTTTCATTAGATATTTTAACACTTATCTCTCAATTATTGACAGAAAATTATCAAGGTTACTGAAGATCTAAATAATACCGCCAACTAACCTGACCTAATTGGCAGTTGTAGAGCATTTCACCCAACTTCAAAGATATGTTATTTTCAAGATCAGCAAAGCACATACACACATGTGCATGCATGCACACACAGATACACACACATTTACCAAGACAGACCATAGTCTGGCCTTCAAAATACCTTTCAATAAAATTTAAAATTATTTGGAAAATTAATGGTTTGTTCTAAGGCTAAATCAAAATTAAATAACAAATGAATAGAAAGGATAGCTATAAAATCTCCAAATATTTAAAAACTATGCTTACAAATAACCCACAGTTCAAAGAAAAAGTAGAAAGGGAAATTGAAAGATATCTTGAACTGAACTGAAGAATGCAGTTAAAACAATGCTTAAAGCAAAGTTAGTGTTGAATGTGAATGTTTGAAAACAGTGAAAGTTTAAAACAGCAGCATAAGCTTCCATTGGGAAACTCAAATAAAAGATCAAATTAAAACCAAAAAGGACAAAGAGAAGAAATATATTAAATAAAAAACAGAAACACAATATTTAAAAAAATCAATGAAATCTAAAGCTGGATCTTTAAAATCATCAATAAAAACAAGGAGTCTCTAGACAGACTCATTAAGATTAAAAAAGAGATTATATAAATTACCAATATCAAAAGTGAGAGATATAAAAGCACTAGAGATTATATTAGTATTAAAATTACATAAAAATATTCATAACTTTATGGCATTAAATTCAACAACTTAGATGGAAGACACAAACTCCCATGTGACATTTCTGGAAAACATTTAAAGACACAGTATTGGCTGTAGCAGACTGGAGCAAGGATAGTCAAGACAGGCAATAAACATATTGAAGAGCCTGGGAAATAAGAGGCTGAAAAAGGAGATACCTGGGCCATATGGGATTTTAAAATCTCACAAAAATACTGAGGAATTGAGAAGGCCACACATGTGCCTATGGCTTTATGCCTGCTCAAAAGAGTCCTGGGACAACCCTATACTTCTAACTCTGGCTAAACTCCAACTCTGTGCAAATAGGAGGCAAATACTAAACCAGAATGTTAAATGGCCTGGTTAAGGGTTAAAGGAGTGACCTAACACAAAGCCAATCTGCAAAATCTAGAAGGGTATATTTTTCTTTTTTTTCCCTTTTCCTTTTCTTCTTCTTTTTATTCCAGGTATTTAAAGAAACTACCAAAACACTAGATGACTACTAACCTAATGGAACACAGACTTTGGTAGTGATACACAATAAAGAATGAAGAATTAACAAAACTGGTTCCAATAGTTCAATTAAATAAGGCAACCACAACAAACCACCACAAGCGGCAACAATAAACAGAGAGGAAAGGAAATCTGATTTCCAGACTTGCCAAATGAAAATATTCAAAATGTTTCATTTTCAATAGAAAATAATAAATATCTTATCACATTAGGAGGCATGCAAAGAAACAAGAAAGTAAGGCTCAAGCACAGGGAAAAAATAAATTAATAGACACTGTGAGGAATACCAAGTATTAGACATACATACAAAGACTTTAAATCAACTGTCTTAGATATGTTCTAAGAGCTAGCTAAAACTAAGAGAATGATGTCTCAACAAATAGAGCCTATCAATAGAAAGGTAGAAATTATAAAAAAAAAGAACCAAATAGGAATTATGGAGAGAATGAAGAACAATGAACAGATTTTAAGAGACCCATGGAACACTATCAACACTATATACTAACATGTACACAATGGGAATCCCAGAGGGAGAAAAGAGAAATAAAGGTGAAGAAAAACTGTTTAGTGAGATAATGGCAAAAATTTTCAAATTGGATTTGACATGAATCTATGCATTCTAAACACAAGATAAACTCAAAGAGCACCATGCTAAGAAACATTATAGTCAAATTGTTGAAACACAAAGACAAAGAAGAGATTCTTAAAAGCAGTGAGAAAGAAGCAACTAGCAACTCATCACATACATGGGATCTTCAATAATAATAATAATAGCTGATTTATCTTCAAAGACTATGGAGGCCAGTGGGCAGTGGGAAGATAAATTTACAGTGTCAAAAGAAAACACTGTCAAGCAAGAATTCTATACCTGAATACACTATCCTTCACTAATGAAGGAGAAATTATGATATTACCAGATAAGCAACAAATGAGGGAGTTCATCATTTATAGATATGATCTGTAAGAAATGCTAAAGAGAATACTACAAGCTGAAATGAAAGGACACTAGACACTAACTCAAACTTACACAAATAAATAATGAACAATGGCAAAGTTGTTATATGGATAAATTTAAAACCAGTAGTATTGCATTCTTAAGTTTGTAATTCCTCTTTCTATATGATTTTAAAAGATAAAAAATTATAATTATAAATTGATACTAATGGGCACACAAAACATAAAGATGTAATTTGTGACAATAATAACATAAAGGGAGGGGCAGAGTTGTATAGGAGCAGAGATTTTATGCTAGTTAGATTAAGTTGGTATTCATTCAAACTTGACTTCATTAAAGTTAAAATAGTAATAACTGAGGAAAAACTATAAAATACATAGAAAAAAAACAAGAAAAGAATCAAATGGTACACTAGAAAAAAACTAATCACAAAAGAAGTCAGAAATGTAGGAATTAAGAGACAAAAATTGTATGACATAAAAAAGAAAAAGAAAAATGGCAGAATGTCCTCCCTTATCAGTAATTACTTTGACTGTAAATTGTTTAAATTCTCCCAATTAAAGGACTGAGAGAGGCACAATTCATTAAGAAAACATTTACCAAATATATGCTCTTTGTACTTTAGCTCTAAGGACACACATAGGTACAATTGAAAGAATGGGAACAGATATTGCATGTAAATAATAGCCAAAAGAGAGATAAATGGGTATAATAATACCGAACAAAATAGAAATTAACACAAAAATTGTTACAAAAGACAAAGGAGGACATCATATATTGATTTTTAAAAAGTATAGTCCATCAAGAAGAATAACAATTAACATATACATACTTAACAACACAGACCCCCAAATGCATAAACTAAAAGATGGCAGAATTGAAGGGAAAGTAATTCTATAAAAATAGAGACATTACACTCTCACTTTCAGTGATGAATACAATAATGAGACACTATCAACAAGGAAATAGAGGAATTGAACAGTACTATACACCAAGTAGATCTAAAAGACATACATGGAACACTTTACCCAATAATAAAACAATATACTTTTTTTTTCTAAATGCACATGGAATATGCTCAAGGTTAAACTATATATTAGGTGATAAAATAAGTCTCAATAAATTTTTAAAAATTAAAATCATGCAGAACCTCTTTTCTGACCAAGAGGAAATTAAGGCAGATAAAAAACAGAAGGAAAACTGGAAAATTCACAAATATGTAAAAAATAAGCAATACATTTTTTTAAAAAGGCTAATGATTCAAAGAAGAAATATAAGTACAATTATAAAATTCTTTTAGTTGAATAAAAATGAAAACACAATATGCTAACTGATACATACAGGGAAAACGGTGCCCACTGGGCAATTTATACCTCTATACATCTACATTAAAAGGATGAAAGATCTATCAAATCAATAATCTAACTTTGCCCTGTAAGGGTCTAGAAAAAGAAGAGCAAGATAACTCCAAAACTAGCAGAAGGAAGGATATAATAAAGTTACATATGATACAAATTAAATAGAGAATAGAGGAATTATAGAAAGAATCAATTAAACTAAAAGTTAGTTCTTTGAAAAGATCAATAAAATTAACAGCCTTTAGCTAAACAGACCAGGAAAAAGAGAAGACTCAAATTACAAAAATCAGAAACGAAACTAGGGATACTGCTACTGACATTATAGGAGAGAAAAAAATATTTTAAGACAACACAATGAACAATAACATTCCAAAAAATTAAGTAACTTAGATTAAATAAATTCCTAGAAACACACACATTAACAAAATTGGCTCAAGAAAAAATACAAAATGCTATGAACAAACAAACAAACAAACAAAACTATAATACATAGAAATCAATTAAAATCAAAAACCTCCCAATAAAGAAAAGCCCAGGACAAGGCCTGGTGAATTGTACCAAATATTTCAAGAAAAATTAACAATCTTTCTCATACTCTTCCAAAAATAGAAAAGGAAGAAACACCTGACTCATCCTATGAGGCCAGAAATACCCAGATACCAAAGCAAAAGAACATCACAATAAAACACAACTATAGAACAAGATTCTCATGAATATAAAACAAAATTCCTAAACAAAACACTAGAAAATTAAATTTAGAACCATGCTAAAATGATTATACACCATCAAAATGTAGGATTTTTCCCACGAATGCAAGAATAATTCAATATATAAATTAATTAATCAATGTAATACACCACAATAATAAAATGGAGGAAAAATATGTGATCATTTCAATTGATAAACAAATAACATTTGAAAAAAGGCAATATTTTTTAATGATAGAAACACTGAGTAAACTAGGAATTGAAGCAAACTTCCTGAGTATAATAAAGAGAATTTATTAAAAGCCCACAACTAATATTATATTCAATAGTGAAAGATTGAGTGCTTTCCACATAAGATCAGGAACAAGATAAAGAAGTCCACTTTTACCACTTCTTTTGCACATTTTACTGGAAGTTCTGACCGGAAAAATTAGGCAAGAAAAATAAATGTTATTCAAATTGAAAAAAAAGTAAAAAAAATATTTCTACTCAGAGATGACAAGATTTTATATATAGACAATTCTAAAGAAGCCACACACACCCCCAAAAATAACTGTTAGAGCTAACAAACAAATTCAATAATGTTGTTGGATATACAATCAACACTGAAAAAATAGTTGTATTTTTATATACTAGCAATGAACAATCTGAAGCTAAGAAAACAATTATATTTACATTAGCATAAAAAAGAATATTTTAATAAATAAATAAATTTATACAAGAATAAATTTAGCCAAGAAGGTGTAAGACTTTTACACTAAAAACTACAAAAAAAAAAAAAATGCTGAAAGGAATTAACTACCCCAAGTGATATACTGATTCAATTCACTTTGAAACTTCCAAGTGTGTTTTTTTTTTTTCCCCCTTCAGAAATGAAAAACTGATCCTAAAATTCATATGAAATTGTATGGGGCCCCCAATAGCCAAAGCAATTATAAAAAGGAAAGCAAAGTTGGAGGACTCACATTTCCCTACTTCAAAAGTTAATACAAAGTTATAGTACTAAAAATAGTGAGTTAAGGGAGTAAGTATAGATATGTAGATGAAGGAAATAAAATTGAGACTTATGAATTAAGCCCATACATGTATGGTCAATTAACTTTTGACAACATTGCTAAGACCATTCAATAACATTCAATAAAAAAGAATAAACTTTTCCACAAATGGTGCTGGTACAACTGGACAGCCCTATGGAAAATAATGAAGTTGAATTCTTACCTCACAATATATACAAAAATTAATTCAAAGTCTATCTCATATTTAAATGTAAGGGCTGAAAATATAAAACACTTAGAGGAAAATCCAGGGACAAATCTATATTCTTTTGAATTTGGCAATAGATTCTTAAAATGACACCAAAAGCACATCAATAAAAGAATAAAAAAAAGAGAGTGAGATTGGATTTCATAAAAATTATAAATATTGAACATCAAAGAACTATAAAGAAAGTATAGAAAAAGAGACAAGATGGCTGACAAGAGACAACAGGTACCAGATCATCTCAGAAAGAAGGAAAAGTTTTAGATGAAAAATAAAAACCAACCAAACAAACAAACAATCATACATGGGGTGTAATTCTGAGGCAAAAGTACCAGAACCTAAAGAGATTCCATGGGAAGAAGTTGGGGAACAGAACAAGAAGGAGCAAGATATCAGCAGAGGACAACCCCTGAGAGGCTTGGCATCTGGCAAAAAGGGTAGGTGGAGTGGTTTGTTTCTCCCTCCCTCACATCTCTGGTAGTCAGCAGGCTCCCAGATACTAGAGAGCCTTTCTACCCTCATGAGCCCAAAGGCTTCTGCCACCAGTGAACTGGGAGCTTCTTGATGACAAAGCATCAGCCTGCCAGCCCCCTTGGGGCACTTTCTATCACACAGACCTAAGCCAAGATGACAGGCACCATATGGCTTCTCCACCCACAGTGCAATTTTGTCCTCCCTGGGGTGGGGTTCAAGCCCTCAATCTTCATCTTGCTTGTTCTTACACAAACATATCCCAACTCCAGCCCAGACTGCAGGAGCCACAAGGAGCTGGTAGATGCCAGAGGATCTGCATGATCCCAGAGCCTAGACAATCCTGGCAGGCTGCCTTCCAGAGACAGGGCCAGAGATGACCAGAGTGTCAGCTTTCTACCATCTGAACTCTTATTCCCCCCTTCCTGCCCCCACCTACAGTGCCCAAGAGAGATGGTTGAGCTGGGGCTCTCAGGAACTGCTACTTCTCCCCTGTTGGTGCACACACCGGGGCTTCCACAGAGAGAGGGGCTCAAAACTTTCCTCTTAAAGAACCACAGAGGAGTAAGGGGTGCTCAGACTGTGAGCTATCTGCTCATCAGCCTCCCCAGTGCTGCTTGCCTGACTGCCCCATGTGAGCACAGCACACCCCCAAACAGAGGGACATCAAACCTCCTTGAGCACCCCACAGGCAGCATGGGACCAGCACGCTTCTCATTGTTACAGTCAGGAATTGATCTTTGGGGACCCAGGAACAGTCCTACAGGCAAGATTATGTACCCCCAGGACTCAATCATATTGCTCAGAGGCATGATAGGGGGATTTGTGAACTAATCTCAGAAGATGAGGAAGTTCACATGGGCAGGACTGAAAAGAGAGCACAGTGTGGGTCCAAGCCCCCGACAGGGAGGCTGTGCTCTTGACCCAGGGAAGGATCCTGGACAGGAAAGCTCCCAGCCTGCAGTGCCATAATGGAGGAGCTCAGCTAATTTGAGCTCCTGCCGGCTGGCAGATACCTGAGGGAGACGACCAAGCAGGAGAGGGGGAAAAAGAGTGAAACCATCTCCTCACAGCCAGATTGTGAATCTCAGATGGCCCCACCTTCACAAGCAGAATTCCTGGCTGGGTAGGGTCACTTCAGCCTCTACCTGGAGGCTTTCCCCAGAATCTATGAGCAGACTGTTGTTCCATCCTGAAAAAGCTACCTGACCAGCTTCTGTGGAGCCTAAGGGAAAGATCACCCCACCAGCCCTATCCAGACTCACTCCCCACTGGCCTTGGCTGTGGTGGAAAATAAAGACTTACCTGGAAATTCCAGGGCCCCATCAACTACCTGGAGCATTTGTTTGTTTCTCCTGAGAGGCTAGAGCCAGTCATAGGTACCAAAACAACACTACAGCTTGTTCCTTCTAGCAAGCACCACCTACTGATAGGGAGGACAATTTTTACAGCCCTTTACAGCATTTATTGACTCAATCATACAGGATGTGGTTGATTCTTATCCACAAGCACCACACACTGTCTCAGAGATTAAACTGGGTATGCCAATACAATTCACACTATTAAGAGGACCACGGGGCTAGAGAAATAGAAAGGATTTCAAAGACCTCCATCCTCCCTCATCAAGGAAAGATGGAATCTGCCCACACACATAGCTCACCACTGCTATAGGCTACAAACAACTAGTAACTGAGAGACCCACCACACTAAGGATATCTGTAACCAAGGCATCCATCCAGAATCTAGATCAATATAAAAGCACATGCAAGGAAAGCCAAAAATTTTTACCCAACATATGCTACAGATACTCCTTTAGAAGTAGGGGTGGGGAATGCCCCATCTAAACAATAGAAAATCCAAAAATAAGAGGTGACAGCTGCACAGATGAGAGGGAATCAGTAAAAGAACTCCAAAAGCATGAAAAATCAGAGCAAAAGGACACCCCCAAAAGGCAACAGCAGTACTCTAGCAATGGATACCAACCAAAATGAGAATATTGAAATGAAAAATAATTCCAAATATGGGTTTTAAGGAAGCTCAATGAAATCCAAGAGAAAATGAAAACCAGCTCAAAAAAAACCAGAAAAACAATTCAGGATGAATGAAAACTTCACTAAAGGGATCGATATATTTAAAAAAAATAAAATTTCTAGAAATGAAAAATTCATTTAAGGAAATACAAAACACAGTGGAACTTTTAAGAATGGACCGTAACAGGCAGAAAAAAGAATCTTAGAGCTTGAAGACAACTCTTTCTAATTAACTCACTCAGTCAAAAATAAAGAACAGATAATCAAGAGAAATGAACAAAACCTACAAGAAATATGGAATTATATGAAACAGACAAATATAAGAGTCATAGGCATTGCTGTTGGTGAAGAAGAAAATGCACCAGGGACTAAAAACCTTTTTGAGGGAATAATTCAGGAAAACTTCCCTGGTCTTGGTAGAGATTTAGGCATCCAGATATGAGAAGCTCAAGAAATGCATAGGAGATTCACTGCAAAGAAAGAGGCAATCACAAAGACATATAGTCATCAGACTGGCCAAAACTAATACAAAGAAAGAACCACTGTGAGCTGTGAGCTGAAAACATTGAGTAAATTACAAAGGCAAACACATCAGGCTAACAGCAGACTTTTCAACTGAGACCTTACAAGCCAAAAGGGATTGGAACCCCGTTTTCAGTCCTCTTAAGCAGAACAACTGCCACCCTAGAATTTTGTATTCTGCAAAGCTAAGTTTCATATATTAAGGAGAAATAAAAATTTTTCCAGACAAGCAAACATTGAGGAAATTTATAAAGCCAGACCTGCCATACAGGAAATACTCAGAACCATCTTATACATGAATCAGCACAATAGACATCCACTGGTATAAAACCTCCCCAAAACTAAAGCTGAGCACTCATATAAAACAATAGTACAAGAGGTAAAACAAAGCAATAAGAAACTACCAAACAGGATGAACAAAACAGCATCTCATATACTAAATCTATCAATCAACGTGAATGGTTTGAATGCCCCATTCAAGAAACATAGACTGGCTAAATAGATAAAAAAGTATAATCCAAGTATGTGCTGTTTCCAGAAAACACATCTAACCCACAGGGACACATACAGACCCAAGATGAAGGTACAGAAAAAAATATTCCATGCAAATGGAAACCACAAGAGAGCAAGTGTCTCCATTCTCATATCAGATAAAATTGACTTTAAATCAACAATAGTAAAGAAAGACAATTCCAATTCATTCAAGAAAAATCAACTAAAACTAAGTAAGAAAAGTAAGAGTTTGTGGCAAATGAACCATGACCTGCTTCTTTCCTCCCTTCATCCAGCTTGGTGTGACAGAGACTCCACTTTAAAAGGTGCAACAAGGTAACAGTGCTCTCTATCAGCTCCCAGTTGAAGGGTTTAGTATCTCCTTCCTAGGGGCAGATCTTTAGTGTTACTCAAGTCCTGCATGTATGTATTGAAGAGGCTAAGACACGGGCAGGTACAACCAAGAATTCAGTGGTTTCCTTCCCTTTATCCAGCCCAAAATTGTAGAGTGAGGCTCTACATTAAGCACAGCATGTTTAGGTTACTGGGACCCAAGTTTCCCTTATTCCAGCTTGCTAATAAGGCAGAGGGTCCATGTCAGAAGGGGCAAGCTAAGGAGAAAACAAGATACAACCCTGCACAGTTCCCTGTTCATAATGCGTGGGTGTCAGTCCAAGAGAAGTAATAGGTTGTCCCTGTCACAAGGTCTGCAGCTGTATCTAAGATATTTTGCCCAGAGGGAGAGGTAAGCCATAAGAACACAGAGCTCTGAAGCTCTTCACAAATAAGATTACCTTTTAAACTAGAGTGTGGGGATTTTCAACACTAAAGGCCCTCTTAAAAACAATTGAATTTTTGGTTTTAAATAATTAAAGGAGGCTGGATGCTTTATGAGAGCAACAAGCTACATCATAGATCAGCTACTTTGTCAAAGAGAGTTCAAGAAATGATAGCTAATAAGAGCCCCTTTCATATAAGAGCAATCCTCCAAGACTGATCTCAAAAATTATCCTTCAAAAGGACACAAATTTGGTAGGATCAGACTATGGGAAAATTTATGTCCCAAGGTATGGTTGAATGCAGTGTAGTAATTAGCCAGCTATTAGTGGAGGCAAACAGCTGGTTATGATACTAAGAGAGTAAGATAATACAACCTAACAGAAATCAGGCAGATCAGACAATCAAAACTGTCCTGTTAAAATTGCTGTCAACCCATGTGACTATGCTCATGATACAGGCTATGTTCTGTGGGAAGAGACATGAGAGCCTTCACATCCGGGGGAAATAGACTTTACTAAAATTGTCTGGACATTCATTTAAAAAATAAATAAGCAAACAAACAAAGCTTCAGAGAGGGGGAGATTGATATCTAGATTTCCTCCAAAATACTATTTTTAAAGTCCAGTCTTCAGTGAAAACTTATGAGGCTTGTGAAGAAACAGGAAAATGTGGCCCATATACAGCAAAAAAAGTGGTTCCTTCCACTTCAAATTATGTAACTTCTATTGATCTCTTATCAAGTTCACTGACTCCTCTTTCTGTCATTTTCATGCTGCAATTGAACGCCTCTATGAATTTCTGTTTAATACAGAATAGGTTTTATTTCTAAAGTTTCCATGTGGCTCTTTTTCATATTTCCTGTTTCTTTACAGACAATTCCTAATTTTTCATTCATTACCAACATATTTTCATCATCTAATTGATCAGAGTGAGCTGCTTTAAAGTCCTCATCTGATAATTCCAATGCTCAATTCATCTTGCTTTTGGCCTCTGTTGATTGCCTTTTCATTTAAGTACATTTCCACATTTTCTTGGTTCTTTGTATGCAAAATAATTTTGGGCTGTTTCTCAGACATCATGAATGTTATATGTGGAGACTCAAAATTTGTATTTTGTTATAATACTCTGAAGAGAGTTGATACTTTTGTTTTAGCAGACAATTTAGTCACTTTCACTTAAACTGTAAACCCTCACTCTCACCTCCAATGAGACAATTCATATTTCATTTATTTATTTATTTATTTATTATTTTTTTGACTTGAAGTGTTTGAAGTCTCTCTTGTACATATGTGGTTCAGGGTAAGAATAGAGACTTAGCTACAGTTGACACACATTATCCGGGCTATACTTCTAAGGATTTCTCCTTTCCTGAATTCCACCGTCACATTTCTGATGCTCTGACCAGACTAGGTTTTTTCTTCTGGTTTCTCAAACAAGTAGTATGAAAGATTTTCTATCATATCTTCAGCCAAACCTCACATACTTAGACTGCAATACACTCTCAGGCTAGAGATGTAAACATGTTGAATTCTCCCTATCCCAGTCCCTTCTTCCAAGCTTTTACTCCCCTCTACCGTAGTGTGCTTTTTTTCTCTGACCCCTTAGAAAATTTCTTCTTTATCATTGGTTTTCAGAAATTTGATTATTGATGTCGTTTTCTTTATATTTATTGTGGTTAATTGAGACCACTGAGTTTCTTGATTGTGGGCTTACATTTTAATCAAATCTTGAAAATATTCAGCCATAAATCTTTAAAATTTTATGCTCTTTTTATACAACTCTATAGATATGTTAGCCCCTTTCATGTCATTTCACAGCTGATATTTAGTTCTTTGTTTTTCAATCTTTTTTATTTCTCCCTGAAGTTCGTTTTGGGTACTTTCAATTCTTACGTCTTTAAGTTCATAAATCATTTTTTCTGCAGGATCTGATCTGCTATTAAAATTATCTAGTTTGAGGTATTATAATTTTCATCCTTTAATGGTTTGTTTCTTTTTATCCTCCATCTCCCTATTCACTGTTTATTTTCCTTTAAATACTATAATATGATTATAATAACTTTCTAATGTTTTTGTCTAATTTTTTCCTTTTCTATTTTTTTTTATCTGATTCCAATGACTGGTTTTTTTCATCTGGCTGTATGTCACATTTTCCATCTTTGAAAGGCTAGTAATCTCTCATTGCATGCTGGGCATGGTTAATATTTAATGTCATCTTTCTGGATTTTGTTGTCTTCCTTTAATGATTATTGGCTTTGTTCGAGTAAACAGTTAAGCTCTCACAGTTTGGTTTGGTCTTTTGAGGCTTATTTTAAAGGTTTGTTTGTGTGGGTCTTAAGTAGCCTTTACTCTTGGGATATTTTCATCCTTTGATGAGCCCCAACCCTTCTGTAGTTTCTACTCAATAGATGCAGAAAAAGCATTTGACAAAATTCAGCACCCTTTCATGTTAAGAGCACTTAACAAAATAGGCACAGATAGGACTTACCTCAAAATGACAAAGCCATATATGACAAACCCACAGTCAATAATCATACTGAATGGGGAAAAACTGAAAGCCTTAGAACTGGAAGCAGACAAGGTTGCCTTCTATCATCACTTCTATTCAACATAGTGCTGAAAGTCCTAGCCAGAGCAATGAGACAAGAGAACGGAATCAAAGGTATCCAAATGGGAGCAGAAGAGGTCAAACTATAGCTTTTGGGGGACAATATGATCTTATATCTAGAAAACCCCAAAGATTTTGTCAAGAGCCTCCTGGAACTGACAAATTAAATGAGAGAAGTCTCAGGTTATGAAATAATGTACACAAATCAGTAGCATTCATATATTCCAACAACACTCAATCTGAGAACCAAATGGAAGACTCAATAACTTTCATAATAGCAACAAACAAAATAAAATACCTAGGAATTTATTTAACCAAGGAGGTGGAAAGACTTCTACAGGGAGAACTACCAAACACTGAGGAAGGAAATAGCAGAGGATGAAAACAGATGGAAAACCATACCATGCTTATGGATCAGCACAATCAATATTATTATAATATCCACACTACTCAAAGTAATCTATAGGTTCAATGCAATCCATATTAAAATACCAACATCATTTTTCACAAATCTAATAAAAATTATTCTATGTTTCATATGGAACCAGAGAAGACCCCATATAGCAAAAGCAGTCTTAAGCAAAAAGAACAAATTAGGAGGCATCAATTTACCAGACTTCAAGCTATACAACAAAACTATAGTAACCAAAACAGCATGGTACTGGCACAAGAACATAGACATAGGCCACTGGAACAGGATTGAGAACCCAGATATAAAACCATCTTCATATTGCCATATGATCTTTGACAAAGTAAACAAAAACATACACTGGGGAAAAGAATCCCTATTCAATAAATGTTGATGGGAAAATTGGATAGCCACATATAGAAGATTGAAACAGGGTCTGCATCTCTCACTTTTCACAAAAATCAACTCATGATGGATAACAGACTCAAACCTAAAGCATGAAACTGTAAGAATTCTAGAAGAAAATGTTGGAAAAACTCTCATAGACATTGTCTTAGGGAAAGAATTTATGAAGAAGACCCCAAAAGCAATCACAGAAACAACAAAAATAAACAAATGAGTCCTGATCAAATTAAAAAGCTTCTGCACGGCCAAGGAAACTGCACAGCCAGAGCAAACAGACAACCTACAGAATGGGAGAAAATATTTGCATGCTATATATCTGAAAAAGGGCTGATAACTAGAATCTACGTAGAACTCAGGAAAATCAGCAAGAAAAAAATCAAACAACACCAATAAAAGGTGGGCAAAGGATATGAACAGAAACTTTTCAAAAGAAGATAGACTAATGGCCAACAAACATGTGAAATAATACTCAACAGCTCTAATCATCAGGGAAATGCAGATCAAAACCACAATTAGATATCACCTAACTCCAATGAGAATGACCTTTATCAAAAAGTCCCAAAATGACAAGTGTGGGGATGGATGCAGAGAGATAGGAACATTCATACACTGCTTGTGAGACGGCAAACTAATACAACCTCTATGGAAAGTAGAATGCAGATAGTTCAAAGAACTCAAAGTAGAACTACCATTTGATCCAGCAATCCCACTAGTGGATATTCACCCAAAGAAAAAAATATATTCTATAAAAAAAGACACCTGTACTTGAATATTTATAGTAGCACAATTCACATTTGCAAAGATGTGTAAACAACCCAAGTGCCCATCAATACATGAGTGGATTAATAAAATGTGGTATATATGTACCATGGAGTACAACTCATCCATGAAAAGAAATGGTGAACTACCTCTTGTATTATCCTGGATGGAGCTGGAGCCTATTCTTGTAAGTGAAGTATCACAAGAATGGAAAAACAAACACCGCATGTACTTGCCAATAAATTAGTACTAATCGATCAATACTTATTGCACATATGGAAGTGGCATTCATGGGGTGTCAGGCAAGTGGGGACAGGTAAACTTACACCTAACAGGTGTAGTGTGCACTTTCTGGGGGATGGGCATACTTGTAACTCTGACTCAGAAAGTACAAAGGCATTTTATGTAACCAAAGCATTTGTAGCCTCGTAATATTCTGAAATTTTTTAAAAAACATCTAGATGATCATCGAGAAGTCTCCATCTCCATTCTGACTGGTTGGAACTGGCATAATTCTCTGAATATTTCTGTGTGATCTGATCTCTGAAAACAAATCAATTCACAGAATGCCAGTTCTTATATTGCACAGTCTTATAGATTTCTGCCCTAAATATATGCATCCTTGCAGTTCAGGAACTTTATGGAACTGAACTTTTCTTCATCATTCCCTCCTACCCAGAACTTTCCCACTAGCTCTGACTTGCTGACTTCTCAACTTCCGGACTTCTCAACTTGCAGACTTCTCAACTAAAGATAATCTCTTCTTTCTACTTAGGATTCTCTTTCCTTGCTCACCAGCCTAGAATGTGCTCTAGGCAGAAGTCCAGGGTGATCATACATTTTACTTCTTTTGTTGCCTTCCTCTCAGGGATCAAAGTCCTGCACCACCTGTGTTTCAAAATCTGAAAACAGTTGTTTTATATATTTCATCCAGTTTTCTAGTTTTTCAAGATGAGAGGTTAAATATGGTCCCTGTCACTCCATTGTCACTCTAGGGTTTTTACTGTTATTTATCAAAAGATTTAGCAAAAGACAAGAGGGGTAGCAAACATGATGATATAAAGAGAACATATGCTGTTACTGAGACTCTACTATGTGTCAAACCCCATATTTGGTCATTAATATCGCATCTCATTCAAATTGAAAAGCAGAAGATAATTGTTCAAATACGTTTTTAACTAACTTACTGGTACCTTCTACTTATAAGATCATTAACAAATTCCAAGGATCTTCATGTTTAAATAGGATATCAGTTTTGATCGATATAAATGCTGGAAGAAGAAACCAAGATGTAGATCATCATAGTTATTAAATAAGATATACAACATTTAATAAATATCCTTGACTGCTTGATAATGACTAAGCTAAATAATTAATTAATCTTACTTTCTGCCTTAGCAGCTTATAACTGCAGATACCAGACTTAATCAAGAAAAAGTAGAAAATTTCTATAGGATATCCAAATGGAAGATCCCAGCTCCATCTTGCCCACACACACAAAAAGTTTCCTTTTAGTCCTTATCTTAAGAGCCTTGACAAGTTTTGTAAGATAAATGTGAACAACTTTAAACAGCTTCAATCACACATACAAAGGTAACATAAGCTAACTTACTGTGGTGCTTTTATTTATTTTAAGGGATCATATAATAAATTTATTGGATAGACATATACATACATAGAATTTAAAATGCATGACTTTGAAATGTTAATAAAATATTTTTATCTTTTTATTTTACATGAACTTTGGAATTATTGCAAGATACTTTTATTTTTTAAGACCCACTTATACCAGGGGTTTGGAAATTGAGGCTCATATGCAAATATGGCCTGCTTTCTGACTTTGTAAATAAAGTCCTATTAGAACTAGTCACTCACATTTTTTTAATGTGTCTTTTAATGCTTTGATGCTACTATAGTAGAATTGACTAGTTGTGACAGAGACTGTATGGCCTTCAAAGCCTAAACTATTTATATGTACCACTTACTGGAAAAAAAATTGCCAAGTCCTGACTTATCTGTGTGCGGTGGTAGAAAGAAGAATGGGAATGGGAAGGAAATGGTGGGAAATGAGCAGTTCCAATTATCTTTTTGGTCCCCATCAAAAAAAGTAGAGGAGAAAGCATGAGAAAGTATGAGGAGAATTGTGTCCACATGGTTACTATACATATTACTCTTTGATCCTGTGCATTGCTTAAAATTACAGATTTAAGGATAATTTTTAGCATCTGGAAGAGAATCTAGTGATCATTTATATTTTGAATAAATCTCCCAAATTCTGTTGAGTTTGCATTTCACTCATGCTAAATAGTATTGCAATAATCAGATTAATATAAGGCCAAGATGAAATAAATAGTGAACATGAAAATGTTTTTTAAACCCCAATGTTTACCACTGGTAGGCTCTCAATATATTCTTTTTGCATACATGCTAGTTTCCTAGACCTCCTCACTTTACAGAAGAGGAAAACAAGGTAGAGAGATTAAATGGATTGGGCAATATCTCACTAATTAATTTGTGGTGGACATGTGAATTGATCCACATCTTATATTTCCTCTTTCAACACAATTTACACTGGAGTCTCTAGATTTTCTTCTAGTTCCCTCTCCCTATTGCCCATCTAGGACTGAAGAAATATTTATTCTACCATATTAAACCTACCATCCAAATCATAAGAATAAATGTATCCTCATAAACGTATGGCTTGAAACACGGTTTTTTCCTTCTCTCTTTTTTTTTTTTTTAATTTTTCCTTTCTTGCATCCTTTTATCAGGTTTGGGGAAAGGTTCTTATTATGTGTTTAATGTTTATTCTTTAGATAATAGAGAATGAAATGCACTAGAAAAACATACCTTGTATTACCCACATTTTATACAATAACCTATCATAATTAAATTAAAGTTTATACAAAGTAAAGTTTATACAAAATAAAATAAAGTTATACAAATTACAGTGGATTTTAGCTGAAATATAAATATATAAGTATGTATGCATATGCTTCTAATTGGGGGTGTATGTGTGGGTGTATATATGTGTGCGTGTGTGTGTGTTGAAAATAAATGTTTAAATTCTATTTTACCTCCCTTGAAATGAATATAGACTGACACAGCCCAAAAGTCAGTATCAAATCCAAATGTGACTTTTCTCTGCATATAAAAGAGATACACAAGTACACTTTCTGTTAAAATGTATTTCCAAGTACACTTTTAACAATTACACCAACTGAAATATTAATACAAGATAATCCCATTTCTGCCCATACCAAAGGCACTTGAAATATTTCTCCCAGTGAAAAATGATATTTTAGTCATTGTATCATCAAAATCTATAATGCCTATTGTGCCTGGGGCTCATCGTAGACACTCAATTGTTTGTCAAATGAGTGATATTTTTCTCCCTTGAATAGTTCCTTCACTTCAATCTCCTATGGAAAAAAAAGTGAACAAAGGACTTTAAAAATTACATCTCTCAAGCAAACTCTTTAAAATCTTTACAGAAGTTCAAAAACATTTTAAAGCATTTTAATTTGTTTTGTTCTTTCTGTAGTTGATGCCAAAGGCATGATGTTGCCTGCCTCTGCTTGCTTACAGGTAGAGACAACTTGAATCCGTCTAATGGAGGATGCCAGGAGAGGGGAAAGAAAGCACAAGATGGAGATGTCATTTCAGAACCAGATTGTACTTCTACTTGTTGCAAATTTCTTTGGGAGGAGCATGGCAGCTCAACTCCAACTCTCTACTTGCTACAGCAGCAATAATAAAAGAGAAGACTGTCCTGACAGTTTGTGGGTGGGTGGACTCTGCCAGACCTGAAGAACCCACAGTGTTCTCTTCCACTTGAGCTCAATTGTGTCTGAATCATTTTTGTTCCCAAGAGCAGCTGTCTTTCTATTGGTAAAAGATAGCACATCAATACTTATTAAACCATGGAGGCTTGACAGTCACTCAAAAATCATTTAGATTCCTATTATTGGCACAAGTTGGTAAGTATTTACCCATGCAAAATAGTCAGCAGTGAACTATAAGCCATCTAGGGATTTGCATATGTAGAATACTGATGAAAAGAAAATCTGTGTTAAAGAGGAAATTCCAGTATTTGGCAGGGTTATGCATGATTTTATTTTAAAAACTTTTTATTGTCTGAAACTCAGGGTGAAAAATAAAAGGTACAGATAAAATGCAGCATGTGGGCAAGGCTTAGGAAACTTTAACACGTAAACAAGGACAAAGATCATACAACACTCATAAAATGGGAAATTATAGGCACAAGAGTTGTATTTTTTTCCTTTTGAAAAAGTAAGACAATTTATTTCTTCTAATTTGGAAGTATTTACTATAAGATAATCCATACCCTTAATGTATTATTGAATAGTGTATATTTTATATTTTAATTTTATTTATTTACAAATAAAATGACAAAAATTTGGATTTTATAAAAATGTCAATCATCTATAATCCACCAACCAAGTTTTATTTTTGGATATCTACCAATCAAATTTATTTTTTCATAACACTTTATAGTCCATGTCTACAAGTGTGCATATTCTGAACAATTATTAAATGCATATATGCTATATATTTCTTTTGAAATTAATTCAGCATGAATTTAAATCTGAATTAGTTTTATGAAAGAAACTTTTTGTATGGCACTTTTTAAAGTATTGAAATATTGGCTGTATTTTTTAAAAATTCCATTGACAGTGGAGACTCCCTTTCTATACCGACATCAAAATGACGCCACACAGTCATCATTTATTTTGACTTATCAAATATCAGGGGGAAAATAAGTGAATGTGTTTCTTCAGGCCATCTCATAGGCAGGCGTTCCCTGGCATGGGTTTTCTAGTACATGGCATGCCAAGATCTTAAGGCTAAAAGTAATTATACCCAATGTAAGTTAGTTATTCTTTGCCAGTTAAAATTGTCTTTTCAAAGAAGGATTTGAATCTACATACATATAAACTGTTTCAAGAACAGAGGTACAAGAAGTACAAGTTAAATGATTTATTCAACTTTGAAACACAAAGTGAAAGTAAGAAAATATTGAATGAGAGTAAGAGAAAAAAATACAGTGGTGTTTTCATGGTGTTTCTAGGTAAGGAAATTTACCTTCTTTACATTGAAAATAGATGGGTAACAGAGTAGTTATTGAACATTTCATTTTCCTCTATTATGTTCCCTTTTTCCTCTATTGTATGTATTATATCCTAAGGAAAAACTATCTGTCATTGTATTGTGATTGTGTATTGAACTACATGTTTTGTATGAAATTACTTCATTTAGCTAAGTGATGTTTCCTTAAATTAAACAAAACATTTTTCAAATTTTGTTAGATTAGAACATCCCTTCAATAGCACATTGTTAAAATGTTTGCAGTTAAATTATATGAAGTTGAGTAATATAGGAATATATTACTATATATAGTAAGACATAGAAGCCTATTTATTTTAAATTAGAATTACTTTGACAAAACTAAATTTCTTGGTAAGGATATCATGACTTTCTCAAGTGTTTTTGGCTTAGGCCAGCTAAGCTTTAATGACAGTACCTTGAACTTTCATTTTTATTCATCTCCATTCCACGTATTTTGTTGTAGTATATTAGTAATATTATTTAAATAATTACAACTGTAATGCAGTTTCAAAGTGTGCTAATGCAGTGGTAGTTCCCTCTCTGGGTCCTTACAATTTGTGTAAGTTACATTTATTATACCATTAATATGTCACAATTATTGCTTTAATTAGATGCAGATGTGACTGATAATTATGTATATAGGTTCTCTTCCTTTTATATCTAGTTTTAACTTGCCCCCAAATAATATGTTCCCCCTTCCAAAAAAAAAAAAATCTGTAATCCCCTTTGTTAGGAAATCCCTATCTAGATGTTATCTCACTGTGTAAGATTCCCAGTGGCAATCGGATTAAAATGAAAGAGAGGCACAAACTGGACTCATAGATCCATGTTTCTGAGGCCACCAAATACTCCTGCTTCTTTGTGTTCACACTCCTGAAAGATTGGAAAGCAGTTATCATGTTCCCACTTAGTCATTGCTTAGCCAAGATATACATATTCTTTTAATCTTTTTTCATACAGAAAGTCAAATCCTTCTTTCTGATTTTCTATGAACTCTCTCCAACACTTCTATACATTTTAAAAATAGCATTCTAGTGTTGACAATATGGCCATTGTTTTCTATTTTAGAAAGCGTTTAATGGAGCCAGAGAAACATACTGGATTCTTTAGATAGAGTTTATTTAAGAGAGGACATGTGAATAATAACACAATTATTACAAATTATCACTTGCCCAAGTGACAGTGGAGGAATGTAGGGAACCTTGATTTCACTTACTTTTCTACTTTTGTGGCTAATATGGATAGGTGATTTAGAAAGTCATATTTATTTTTTATATACTTTTTTCCTTCAAATATATGTGAGGATGGGTTCTATGATATTTAATAATGCCTTCCAAATGTCCCTTGGGTAAGTTTGTTTTACCTCTGGTTTTAAAAATGAAAATCTAGTTTCTAAATTATGGTTTCACATACACTTATCTTTGTCTCCTCATATTTTATTCAAACTTGATAATGTTGTGGTTTTGAAATGAAATCGCACTGTACTCTGATCAATCAATAGAATTTGAAATCCTTTATCTTGCTTTGCAGACAAGATTTTTATTTTACTGTACTTTACATTTTAAGAAATGAGAAATACAAATTTCTCTACTTTCTGCCTCCTTTCTTCCCCTAAAGAATTCTAGTTTTTCCAATAAGGTATATGCAACATACCGAATCTAGTACCATTTCAAAATATGGACTAAAGATCCATTGGTCCAGTTTTCATTATATTTGTTAATCACCCTCAGTAATTTGGTGGAAAGAGAGATGAGTGAGGATCATAATGAGGCAGGAGTGGAATCTCTCGCCTAAATACATTAGAGAGTGTGAGGGTGGGGCTTGCCTCTTCCTGTAAGAACGAATTTTGTGGATATAAAAGACAGTGGTGGGCTGGCAGGGTGGCTCATGCTTGTAATCCTAGCACTCTGGGAGGCTGAGGATGATTGCTTGAGCTCAGGAGTTCAAGACCAGCCTGAGCAAGGGTGATACCCTGTCTACCAAAAAATAGAAAAAATTAGCTGGGCATTGTGGTGTTCACCTCTAGTCCCAGTTACTTGGGAGGCTGAGGCAGGAGGATGGCTTGAGCTCAGGAGTTTGAGGTTGCAGTGAGCTATGATGATGCCACTGCACTCTAGCCAGTGTGAAAAAGTGAGACTCTGTCTCAAAAAAAAAAAAAAAAAAATTAGTGGCTCTGTAAGCGCTCTGCCTGTCGATACATAGTCTGCCCAGAAAGAACAATGAACCAAAGAGCTTAAATGACTTCACAAAATGTTTGTTGATGAAAATAGTTACTACACATCTCTGAAATAGGCACAAACATGTTAGAGACTTCATCTTACTAACTCACTGTTGTTCAAAGGTGTTTAATACCATCCATCAGAATAAGATGACGCTGCATTGCTCATCAGAGAAGTTAAAATTGAAGAACAGATAAATAGACAAAATTGGATTGGACAGTGAAAGAAGAGCAAACAGTCAGATAAAATATAATTGGAAACATTGAGAGAGCGGGTGGAGCTGGTGTGTGTTTCCTTTAGTGTGATGGTGTGATTGGGAGGAGCTATCTAATGACTGTTTTTAGCAAATTCCTATATGCAGATTTTTGATGCAGGAAAATAAGACATTCAATTTACTCTCTGACATTTCTAGTTTTTATCAAAGTGTTTTGGTTATGTAGATATAGTCACAATCCTATGATTTTGTTTCATGACTAAAATAAAAAACAAACTCTAAAAATATTTTATGGAGCAAAAGCCCATTTCATCAGTGAGCAAATGAACAGAGCTTACTGAAATGTCAGATGAATTATTTGGGGTATTCTTTCACTAGTAAACTTAAAGTTATTGTATGAATGCATAGAAATTTAATTATTCAGCTATGAACATTTCCTCTGACTTTGTTTTTAAAACTTTTTTTGATAAACAGATTATTTGAGAGAAGAGTCCACATTTTTCAGGGAGAAACATTCTTGATGTAATTATTTTCTTCCACTCTCTTTCTTATCTTTTATTTCTTTTTCTTTTCTTCCATCTCTCCTTTCCTTCCTTCCTTCTCTTTCCTTCCTTCCTTTCTCCTTCCCTCTCGCTCTCCTTTTCTTTTTTTTTCTCTTACTTTATTTCATTTTTCATTCTTTTTTCTTTTCCTATATTTAAGGAAGAAAGTATAATTTTCTAAACCATTACAAACTTTGCAATGTATTTGATGCATGATGTATCAAAACATGAAATGAGAGCACATAAAAATTCCAACAAATATGAGCTCAAAATGGGAGAAGGGAGTGCTGCCAAGATTGTCTCTTATTTGCTATGGGTTGGTTTAATTGATTGATTGGTCATTTCTTTTTAAAAAATATCAGAGCCTGGTTCACAGCCAATCACAACACAACTTGCAACTGTAACTGCATGTTAAGAAGTAAATACAGTAGAGATATAAAGAGAAATGCAGTGGTTAATTTTCAAACAAAATAAGGAAATATGAAAATTCAGGTAGCAGAGCAGAACTTTTAAAACACATTTTTAAGATGTCCTCTTTACTCAGATTTGCAAGAAACTGGAGTATGTCAACAACTTTTAATAGAACAGTTTCTCTACTACCCAAGGAATCAAATCATATTAGCATGTATTTTAACTCTGCCGCTGCATGATAATGTATAAGAAATGGTCTTAAAAGGATAGTTGTAAAAAAAAAATTGAAAGTTCTTCTCATCTTAATTCTACATGCAGTATCTGACCTCTAAATCCATAATGGAAATGTTACTTTCATTTGGTTTTCCTCCTTTAGAAGAAAATAATTTTAACACCTTTTTTTCAAAGATTCCCAAATGCAAACCATACTTATTAAATGTGAACTTTTACTGATCATAAAATAGTAAATGCACCAAAAAAAAATGAAATGAGGTTTTTTTATTTTTATGGGTGTATATGTTCTTAACTTCAGTATTAATAATTTCTCTTACGGAACTTGTTTGTTCTTAGTAAAGTCAATTTCATAGAGTCATAGGCTAGTAAATCATCCTTTCATTCATGGCTACTTCTCAAAAACATATCTGTCTAATATATACGTAACAATGGCAGAGAATGTGATTCCAGATCCTTTTTTACAAATACAATTCATGAGTCTCCAATCAGCAAGTTTTAGTAAGAAGATTACCTAAAGAAAGCACTTACAAAAAATCACAGTCTATTCTCATTGTTTTGAGTGGAAACAGTAAAGTTGCTTAGCGTTGTTTCTTTCAAATATTTGAATATTATTAAATGTCAACTACCAGCCTTCTCCAGGTTATATGGTTAACATTCTTTTTTGCTTAATCACTTGCACTTACTCAAACAATCCAGAAAAGATTAAAACATCCTCATAGTATAATACTGACTTTTAAAAGAAAAAATACATTATGAAATTAATTATTTATTAGATGAAATCATACTATTGCTGGGGATATAGTGTTTACTTATTTAGCAAACATGTACTGAGTCATTACTATGGACCAGGCACTTTGCAAGGATCTAGGTATAAGAGTTATAAGACATAGTCCTGTGATTTGTACAGCAAATAATTACGCTAGGATCTGACAAATACTTTAATAAGTTTGTATAATGTGCTTGTTATAAGAACATAAAGAAAGATCTTAGTCCAGGAGAGTTGGGAATACTTTTACAAAGTAAGTGACATTTGAAATTAAGTAGTAGCTCCCCATATGAAGTGAGTTTCATGTGCAAAGATACAGAGTCGTGAAATAGCATAGTTAATAAGAAGTAGTCAATCAGGCTGAAACATAGGGCATATGTGTAAAAGTTTTGGGAGTTAGGGCTAAAGCCTAGAGTTGAAGATCATACACTTTATAAAGCATTTAAGCTTTATTTATTACTTCAATAATGTATGTATTCATTCAAAAACATCTTTTAACAAATATTTATTGAGTGCCTACTGTGTGCCCAATAGTATGCTAAACATAAGAGGCACAGCAACAAATGAAACAAAAATCTCTGTTATTAAAGCATTTGGGAGTTAGAGTAACAGATAAAAAACAATTAATGCAATAATAATAATAGTTTATTATATATAGTATGATTTTAGGTATTGTAGATGTTATAAAGAAAACTAAAATATTGCAAGGGAAGAGAAAGTGATGTGGGAAAGGAGATTGGCCACAGAAATTTTTCAAAGAAGATAATGTTTGAGACAGAGATCAGTTTATCAATTTGAAGGGTGGCAATGAGCCTTGTAAAGCATCTGAGCAAAGATTATCCCAGGCAGAGGAAAGACAAAGTTCAGAGACTTTGAGAAATGAGAAATGAAAAATTTAGGTGATAACAAGCCATCATTGAAATTCAAATAGGATAAACCATGAAGGACAGGCACTATCCCACATCTTTAGAAAACTCTGACATTGATAAGAAAGTGAATATATTCTTCTCTATTAGGGGAAAAAAAAAACCCTTTACATAATAGAATTGAAATCCTTATAAATTATTAACTCTAAATTCCTTTTTTATGCTATCATTGCCTCTCACCTAGATCGAAGATGTTGGCATATGAGTGTTTCTGGAAAGACTAATTTAAATATTGAATATTTGTCTACATTTTTAGATCTTAAAGTTTGCATTGGGATCTACTGAAATATCATCTTCTACATGGCTGTGTAAGTGTTAATGAATGGTGGTATTGGTGAATGTTACACATTTTGACTTGGGAAAACCAGTCTTTCATTGAAAATGGTTAATGAAAACAATTGCAGCAGGAAGTTTGATAGGGTGAATAAAGGCAATTAAGAGGGTAATAGGTTCCTGGACTTCCCATTCTTTTGTTTTTCATATGAAAAATGCTGTTCCTCTTACTGTCATTCTGAGCATTTATTACTAAGTTTAGATGCTGAGATACGGAGAATTAGGAGATTTGGGATTTTGAAGGGTAGTTTCTGACAGCAGCTTAAAGCTCTCAGTTCCCTCTGTGTTCCCAATTGGACTTAGCTTCAATTTATGCTAATGTCCATGCATCTCTAGAGACATGACAAAGACAAATAGATTGATTAAAGGGACATCAGGGGCCAAGATGAGCCACCAAAGCAAGGATCTTTAAATTCCCAGGCTCACTGTAGATTTTCAATGCCAGGAGAGAATTTTATTTGGCACCTTCTCAGAGCTTTGTTTTAAAGCAAGGATACTTCCTTTCTCCGTCCTGAGAGATTCTTTGTTGCTTTGAAATTCATCTGCAGGGGACAATATTTACCTTGTTAAATGTCCTCAGATTTGCACTGCATTTGATTTTATGAGTAACTTTCTCTTCTGTCACCTGACATTTGCCCATAAATTTCTATTCATAAGTAAAGTCTTAGAAAGAGATTTGACAGATTCTCCCCACAGCAGCCCCCTATCCTAAATAAAACAAGTGATGGTTTCCCATATGTTTTATGAAGCAGCACACAAGCTGTCTAATGACAATATGTCTTAGTAGGAGAATTTCAAACTTAGATACAGATAAAATGGTTCCTCTTCTAGAGTAAAGCAATTCCCCAGAATTCCTATGGTCTCCTCATACACTCAAAGCAGGGAAAAGAGTAGCCCTGATTCCCTTGTACTATAACAGGTAGATAAAGAAAAGCAGTAGAACCTGATGTGTTAGAAATCAATTCATAATGAGTGGGCAAGGTGGCAACAGTAGCATGTCAATTCTTGTGTGTCCATGTTTCATGTAAATTTATTTTGAGTTCAGCCAAACTTTTTCCTCCTCTACTCTCGCTCCAAGGGCAAGCTATAAATCTAGTCTCAGCACCTTAATTCTTTCTGTATAATGCTGCAAGCACTTTATCAATAGGATGCAGACAAATCTATGTTTGTGTTTTATGAGTTGGTTGAGTTTACACTGTCATAAGAGAGTTATGGCAACTGATAGTTTGAAATATTTGCTCTGGAAATTACAGAGTTTGAAGAACCTAAGTTCACCCTGACAAGAAGCAGAAAAGGGCACATGGAATATGAGTCAAAGAGAGACAGTTTGCTCAGCTCCATACCCTTTGCTACTCTTTGTTTATCCCATGGTCCATTAGCCTGAAAGTGAGATGCCTTACTAGTCAGAGGGATGCAACTTGTGGTTTAAGATAGAAAGTACTACACGGGCCATTTTGATATTTAAAGACTATTTTCAATTAGTCTTTAAAAACTTTTATTTAGATAAAGAGAAAAACAAAGTTTCCCTTTCATTACCTAACAAATAGCTTATTTCAAAAGAAATAAATGTTGATCTCAAGTGGCTAAATAAATTTTTATATTTTTTATTTCAATAATACGGACAATGAAATTTAGAGTTGCATTGCCAATATAGCAACCCCTGGCCCCATGTGGCTACTATGTATCTGAAGTGTGGTTAAACCGAATTGAGATTTGCTATAAGTGTAAAATATACACTGAATACAAAGACCTCATGCATATATAAAATACCTCATTAATGATTTTATATTGATTAACTATTGAAATGATATTTTGGATACATTGGGTGAGATAAAAATATTATTATAATCAAGTTTATTTGTTTCTTTCTACCTTTTAAATGTGACTACTGGACATGCATTTTTATGTATGGTTTGTATTTGTGTTTTGCATTACATTGTATTATTAGACTGCATTGGCTTGCCAGGTTAGCTTGCCAAGTTTACACAACTGAAAAGAGGTAATAAGAATATTAACAATAAAAGTTAACATTTATGACACACTTATAAATGGTTAAGCACTCCACTAGGCACCTTAATCCTTTTGAAAACCCAGTGACTAGTGTATCATTATCCCCATTTATCAGATGAAGAAACTGAAGCTTGCAGAGATTTAAGTAACTGCACAAGGTAACAGGGCTAGTATATGGCTACAGATTAGATTTGAACCGAAAGAAAGTTGACTATATGACTTTAATTGTTCTGAGTCAAAATAGAGTTACATTGCCTGTGTGTGTGTGTGTGTGTGTGTGTGTGTGTGTGTGTGTATTTGATACCCATTCACTTTTGTAATTTAATTTACTGTTTTTGGTATACAGTTAGTGCATGTCACCACATTCAGAAACAAATATCATCTGACTCAATTCTCTTCAGCTGTCTCCTTACAGGCAACCTCTCCCTCAACTCCTAACCCTAGCACCCACTAATCTATTCCCTGTCCCACAATTTTATCTTTTCCCCAGAATGTCATATAAATAAAATCATAGAGTATGTATCCTTTCCGATCTGGCTTATTTTATTTTTTTTTTATTTTTATTTTTTATTTCAGCTCATCATGGGGGTATATAAGTTAAGGTCATATACATTGTCCATGTCCTGCCCATCCCCCCGAGTCAGAGTCCCAAGCGCGTCCATTCTCATTCTCCAGACAGTGCGCCTGGCACTTATCATGCAGTCATACCTCCATCCCCTCCCCCTCCAACTCCCCGGGTCTGCACCTTCAAGCATGACCATTCCCCAGAGGGTGTGCAATGCACTCATCATGTAGGCATACACCCATCCCCTCCCCCCACCCCCACCCCCCATCCCAGTCTGATATCCAATTGGTATCCTTCCCCGATGTACATTTAGGTGATGATCAGGGAAACCAGTTTTCTGGTGAGTACATGTGATGCTTGTTTTTCCATTCTTTGGATACTTCACTTAGTATAATGGGTTCCAGCTCTCTCCAGGAGAACCAAAGAGATGTCATATCATCGTTATTTCTTATAGCTGAGTAGTACTCCATGGTATACATATACCACAGTTTACTAATCCATTCGTGGATTGATGGGCACTTGGGTTGTTTCCACATCTTTGCGATTATGAATTGTGCTGCTATAAACATTCGGGTACAGGTGTCTTTGTTAAAGAATGACTTTTGTTCTTCTGGGTATATGCCCAATAATGGGATTGCTGGATCAAATGGTAGGTCTACTTGAATCTGTTTAAGGTATCTCCATATTGCTTTCCACAGGGGTTGCACTAGTTTGCATTCCCACCAGCAGTGTATGAGTGTTCCTGTCTCTCCGCATCCACGCCAACATATGTTGTTTTGGGATTTTTTGATAAAGGCCATTCTCACCAGAGTTAAGTGGTATCTCATTGTGGTTTTGATTTGCATTTCCCTGATGATTAGGGATGTTGAGCTTTTTTTCATACTTTTTTTAGTCATTCTTATGTCTTCTTTTGAAAAATTTCTATTCATGTCATTTGCCCATTTTTTGATAGGATTGTTTGATTTTTTCTTGCTGATTTTCCTGAGTTCTAAATAGATTCTTATCAGTCTTTTATCTGATGTGTAGTATGCGAAAATTTTTTCCCATTCTGTAGGCTGTCTGTTTATTTTCGTGACTGTTTCTTTGGCTGTGCAGAAGCTTTTTAATTTAATCAGGTCCCATTCGTTTATTTTTGTTGTTGCTGCGATTGCCTTAGGGGTTTTCTTCATAAATTCTTTGCCTAGACCAATGTCTGTAAGAGTCTTTCCTACATTTTCTTCTAGAATTCTAATCGTTTCCCATTTAAGGTTTAAATCTGTTATCCACCGTGATTTGATTTTTGTGAGAGGTGAAATCTGTGGGTCCTGTTTCAGTCTTCTACATGTGGCTATCCAGTTTTCCCAGCACCATTTATTGAATAGGGACTCTTGTCCCCAGAGTATGTTTTTGTCTATTTTGTCAAAGATTAGATGATTATATGAGGATGGTTTTATATTTGGGTTTTCTGTTCTGTTCTACTGGTCTGTGTCCCTGCCCTTGTGCCAATACCAGGCAGTTTTAAGAACCACAGCTTTGTAGTATAGTTTGAAGTCTGGCAAATCAATACCTCCCATTTTGTTTTTATTGCTTAAGATTGCTTTTGCTATATGGGGTCTTCTCTGATTCCATACAAAGTGTATAATTATTTTTTCTAAATCTGTGAAAAATGATGTTGGTAATTTAATAGGAATTGCATTGAATCTATAGATTACTTTGGGTAGTATAGACATTTTAACAATGTTAATTCTTCCAATCCATGAGTATGGTATGGATTTCCACTTATTTACGTGTTCTGCAATTTCCTTCCTTAGCGTATCATAGTTCTCTTTATAGAGGTCCTTTACCTCTTTAGTTAAATATATTCCTAGATATTTTATTTTCTTTGTTGCTATTTTGAAAGGTATTGAGTCCTTAATTTGGTTCTCCGATTGAATGGTATTAGCATATATGAATACCTCTGATTTGTGTGTATTGATTTTGTAACCTGAGACTTTACTGAATTCATTAATTAATTCCAGGAGTCTCTTGGTTGAGTCCTTGGGGTTTTCCAGATACAACATCATGTCATCAGCGAAGAGTGACAGTTTGATCTCTTCTGTCCCCATTTGGACACCCTTGATTCTGCTCTCTTGTCTGATAGCTCTCACAAGGACTTCCAATACTATGTTGAAAAGTAATGGGGACAGTGGGCAGTCTTGTCTGGTTCCAGTTCTGAGTGGGAATGCTTTCAATTTTTCCCCGTTCAGTATGATGTTGGCTGTGGGTTTGTCATATATGGCTTGTATCATTTTTAGGTAAGTCCCATTTATGCTTATATTGTTAAGTGTTCTTATCATAAAAGGGTGTTGAATTTTGTCAAATGCTTTTTCTGCATCTATTGAGGGGATCATATGGTCTTTATTTTTGCTTCCATTTATGTGGTTAATTATATTTATAGATTTTCATATGTTGAACCACCCCTGCCTCTCTGGGATGAAGCCTACTTGGTCGTGATGAATTATTTTTTTAATAAGCACTTGGATACGATTTGCTAGGATTTTATTGAGAATTTTTGCATCTATGTTCACGAGAGAAATTGGTCTGTAGTTTTCTTTTTTTGTTTCATCCTTTCCTGGTTTTGGTATCAATGTTATATTGGCTTGGTAGCATGTGTTGGGGAGAATTCCATCCTTCTCAATATTGAAGAATAGTTTATGTAGGGTGGGCACCAGTTCATCTTTGTATGTATGGTAAAATTCAGATGTGAATCCATCTGGACCAGGGCTTTTCTTTTTGGGAAGGTTTTTTATTGCTGTTTCAATTTCAGTTCTTGATATTGGTCTATTCAAGAATTCTATTTCTTCCTGATTGAGCTTGGGAAGGCTGTGTGTTTCTAAAAATTTGTCCATTTCCTCCTCATTTTCCAATTTGTGTGCATAAAGATTTTTGTAATATTCATAGATAATGTCATGTATCTCTGTGGCATCGGTTGTGATTTCTCCTTTCATGTTCCTGATGGAAGTTATTAAAGATTTTTCTTTTCTGCTCTTGGTTAGTCTAGCCAGTGGTGTGTCTATTTTATTTATGTTTTCAAAGAACCAACTTTTTGTTTTATTAATTTCCCTTATAGTATTTTTGTTGTCCTTTTCATTTAATTCTGATTTGATCTTAATAATTTCTCGCCTTCTGCTGGGTTTGGGGTCAGTCTGTTCTTCTTTCTCCAGCTCTTTAAGTCTATTCATTAAGTTGTCTATTTGTAAGTTGTCTGTCTTTTTGAAATAGGCATTTATGGAAATGAATTTTCCTCTCAGGACTGCTTTAGCTGCATCCCATAGATTTTGATAAGTTGTGTCCCCTTTGTCATTTAATTCAAAGAATGTTTTGATTTCTGACTTAATTTCTTCCTTTACAAAATTGTTATTCAGGAGAAGGTTGTTTAGCTTCCATGACTTTGAGTAGGAATGAGAGTTCCTGTTAGGGTTCATTATTACTTTTATTCCATTATGATCTGAGAAGATGCAGGGTATGATTTCTATTTTTTTAAATTTTTTAAGACATGCTTTATGACCTAGGATATGGTCAATCTTAGAGAATGTCCCGTGAGCTGATGAGAAGAATGTACATTCAGTAGATTTCGGGTAGAATGTCCTGTAGATGTCAGTCAGGCCCATTTGTTCTAGCATTCTGTTTAAGTCTACTATTTCTTTGCTTATTTTCTGCTTGGAGGATCTGTCCTGTGCTGTCAGTGGGGTGCTAAAGTCTCCAATTATTAAAGTGTTGTTGTCTATCATTTGGTTTAGATCGAGTACGGTTTGCTTTATGAATCTGGGTGTGCCTAGGTTGGGTGCATATATATTAAGTATGGTTATGTCTTCTTGTTGAATTGTGCCTTTCACCAGTATGTAGTAACCATCTTTGTCTTTTATTACTTTTGTTGGTTTAAATACAAAGTTATTGGAAATTAAAACTGCCACACCAGCTTTCTTTAGGCTACCATTTGCTTCAAATATCAATTTCCATCCTTTTATTTTCAGTCTAAATGCATCTTTGCCGGTTAAGTGAGTTTCCTGAAGGCAGCAGATACTTGGTTTGTGTTTTTTTATCCATTGGCCCAGTCTATGTCTCTTGAGTGGGGAATTCAGGCCATTGACATTTAGTGAGAGAACTGATAATTGGGACAGATTTCTGTTTATCTTATTGGGTAGAATTTCATTGCTATGTTTTCTCTCTTGAGCCATTGTGGTGGCTAGAATTTGATCTTTAGCTCTTGGGTGGTTTTACATTCGTGGGTCTTTGTTGTGATGATCCATGTGTAACTCTCTTTTGAGTACTTCTTGGAGGGGTGGTCTTGTCTTGGTGAATTCCCTCAGTCCTTGTTTATCTGAGAATGTCTTAATCTCTCCTTCATATAGAAAGTTTAGCTTAGCTGGGTACAAGATTCTAGGCTGGGCATTATTCTGTTTCAGAAGAGTGAGAATGGGGCCCCAACTTCTTCTTGCTTGTAAAGTTTCAGTTGAGAAATCTGGCATAATTCTAATGGGCCTCCCTTTGTATGTTACTTGTTTCTTTCTCCTTACAGCTCGAAGAAGGGTCTCTTTAGTGGATATTTTGGTCAGTCTGACGACTACGTGGCATGGTGTTTTCCTATTTGCTATGAATCTACCAGGGGTTCTTTGAGCTTCTTGAACCTGTATATCTAGAGTTTTAGCAAGGCCTGGGAAATTTTCTTCTATTATGTCTTCAAATATTTTATCCAGCCCTGCTTATTATCTTCTTCACCTTCAGGGATGCCGATAACTCTCACGTTAGGTTTCTTCACATAATCCCACATTTCTTGAAGACTCTGATCTTTTTTCTTATTTCTTTGCTCTATCTCTGTGACTGTCTTATTTAATTGGAAAGAGTTATCTTCGATCTCTGAGATTCTGTCTTCTATTTGATCTACCCTGTTCTTGAGACTTTCCACTGTGTTTCGTAGCTCCCTGAATAAATCCCTCATTTCTAGGAGTTCAGTTTGGTTTTTCTTCAATATTTCTATTTCTTTAGTGAATTTTTCTTCCAAATCCTGGATTTTTTTTGTGGTTTCTTTGTGTTGGTTATCTATTTTTCTTGTATATCATTCAGCTTATTTATAACCCAAGACTGAAATTCTTCTGGTAACATGTTGGTATTCTGAATCAGGTTTGTGCCAATTGGAGGAGAGTTGGTATTTCTCTTTGGGGGTGAGGTTTTTGTTTGGTTTTTTGTGCTCCCCATATTTTTCCGCTGAGCCCTTCCTATCTGGCTCTATCGTTAGATCTTTTCTCACAGCTTTAGTCTAGTTAACAGCACATCTTATACTCTGTTCTTAGGCTGTGAAACAATCTAGGTATGTTGCTTCCTTTTTCCAGAGGGGGAGACTGTTGTGTGTTGTTTAGAGTTTTTTTCTATCTCAGTTGGGGGACTGCTTCTGATGGGTCCACCCCCAGAGGGTTGGCTTGACCTAAGACCAGTTTGGCAAGTTAAATCACTGTGTTGTGGACTTTCAGTTAGTAGGCAGGATTCACACTATTTGCAAGCAGAAAGCTTCTTCTCCCTCTCTTTTTCTTTTTTCCCGCCTGTCTTTTGGTTCTTCCTCTGGATGTGTGGTTTCTGTCTCTTTCCACAGGAAAGACACTGGCTAGGCGGAGGAGGCGGTGCCCTCACTCACTCAGTGCCCCAGCTGCTGCAGCTCCCATGGGCAAAGGTCTACCCTGTCCCAGTGTTCCCAAGGTCCAGGCTCCACACTCTTGCATCTGGGGAAGCACTCAGTGTTCACACCTGGGAAGGGGGCCTGGAGAGGGTCTATGGATCAGGGGATGGAGCCTCCTGGGGAGCCTCCTGGCACCCTATGGCTCTGCAGCAGTTAGACCTTGGCCCGCACAATTGCTGCTGCCCACCTGCAGATCACCGGCACTGGGGGGCAATTTCCAGGGTCCGATAGGTATCAGAGCTGGGGGTCTGGAGCACTCAGGAGTATACAGTAGCTCCTGGGCTGGAGGGCCACCGGAAAGGAGAAAAGAAAAAGAAAGGAAAAAAAAAGAAAAGAAAAAGAAAAACAAACAAACAAACAAACAAGCAAACAAAAAACCACTATAATAATAGTAAAAAATAAAAAAAAGAAACAATATGAATAACAAGAAAAAGAAAAAGAGAAAACAAGAAAGAAAAGAAAAAGAAAGAAAGAAAGAGATAAAAAAATAAAATAAAATAAAATAAAAAAATAAAAAATAAATCAATAAGAAAAAGAAAAAGAGAAAACAAGAAAGAAAAGAAAAAGAAAGAAAGAAAGAAAGAAAGAAAGAAAGAAAGAGATAAAAATAAAAAAATAATAATAAAAAAATTCAAAAAAAAAAAATCCTTTTATTCCGCGATCAAGAGTCTTGGCTCTTTCCTGCTGATGTCTTCCGTCCACAGAGTTCACTCAGAGCCACGGCTCTTGGCGTTGTGTCATGGGCTATGAAAGAGGGAGCTGCGCGAGGACCCGCGTGGCCCCCTATGGATCTGTGGCAGCTAAGCTGTGGGAACCAAGATGGCGACCGCGCGCCTGCCTGTCACGGGCGCTGGGGGAGAATGTTCAGAGCTCGGCAGGCGCCAGGGCCCACAGCAGCTTCCCGGCCGCCGTAGGGGAAGAACAGAGCAAAAAAGTCCCGCTTTAATATTTCACGCTCGCGGCCCCTCGCCTCGGTGCAGGTCCCCGTCTGTACCTTTAAGAGACAGTTCACCAAGGAGACCCGCCCGAGTGTAAGCTCCCTCCTGCTTATGTCACCTGTCCTCGGAGCTCCACGTCTCCCGCGGTGATTCTGCACCAATTTCAGTCAGATCCTTGACCGAGTGGATGTGGAGGTCAGTGGGGAGATCAAGCCGCTTTGCTGTGGGGCTGAATCCGCCTCATTCGCCGGTGAGGCAGGTACGGCCGTCCCGCACTCCGCTGTTTGTTTTCCGTCCCGCACTCTCCAAATTATCTCTGTCTGATTCCCACTCGCCTCTGTTTTTTCTTGTTCCCTGTGTCCCACGGTGATTCTCCGTGGGTTCACCTCACTGTTCCTGTGGGGGAGCAATCCTCTAGCGTTGTGGCAGGTCGAGATCCATGCCTTCCTTTCCGGGAGCACAAATCCAGGAGGTCACCTCCACTCCGCCATCTTGCCACCCCCCCCATCTGGCTTATTTTAATTAGCCATTATATTGATAAGTGGTGTTCCATTGTAAGGATTAGCAAAATGTGCTTTTGTGCTTTTCTATTTACACGTTGAAAGACATTATGGTCATTTTCAGGTTTTGGTGATTATGAAAAAGCTGCTATAAATATTTGTGCACAGGCTTAGCATGAACACATTTTAATTTATCTTAGGTAAATACCTAGGGGACAGATTGCTGGGTCCCGTGGCAAGCATAGGTTTAATTATGTTAAAGAAACTGCCAAACTGCTCTTCAAAGGGTCTATGCAATTTTGAATTCCCACCAGCAATATAGTGAGTTCTAGTTGCTCTGCATCTTCATCAGAACTTGGTATTCTGACGTGTCTTTTTGTCATCATTCTTATTTTGCTTTGGTTTGTGTTTTGTGTTCAGTGGTATCTCATTGTAGTTTTAATTTCCAAATCTCTAAAAACTACAAATGTTTAGTACCATTTCATGTGTTAACTTGCTATTCATACATTTTCTTTGATGAAGTGTCTGTTCAAATCTTTTGCACATTTTTTATTGTGTTGTTTGTTTTTATAGGTAACTTATATATATATAAATATATTCTTCATACAAGTCATTTATCAGATCCATGATTTGCAAATATTTTCTCCAGTTTGTGACATGCCATTCACTCCTTTAACTGTGTCTTTCTCTAAGCGAAAACTTTTAATTTTTATAAAGTTCATTTTAAAATTTTTTTCTGTAATAATCATGCTTTGTGTATTCTAATTATTATTTGCCTAAACCAAAGTCACAAATTTTAACCTTTTTTTACTGTTTTATAGTTTTACTTTTTATCTTAAAATATTCTCTTTTTGCATCTGAAGGTTCAATTGTTCTAATAGCATTTGTTGAAAGACTACTATTTTTTTATTGCACTATTGTAAAAAAAATTGACCTATGTCTGTGGGTCTATTGCTGTGCACTCTATTCTGTCCCATTGATCTATGTGCTCATCCTTTGTCAATATCACTCTGTCTTCGTTAATGTGGCTTTATAGTAAATCTTTTTTTTTTTTTTTTTGAGACAGAGTCTCACTTTGTTGCCTGGGCTAGAGTGAGTGCCATGGTGTCAGCCTAGCTCACAGCAACCTCAAACTCCTGGGCTCGAGCAATCCTCCTGCCTCAGCCTCCCGAGTAGCTGGGACTACAGGCATGAGCCACCATGCCCGGCTAATTTTTTCTATATATATTTTTAGTTGTCCAGGTAATTTTTATTTCTATTTTTAGTAGAGATGGGGTCTGGCTCAGGTTGGTCTCGAACTCCTGACCTCGAGCGATCCACCCGCCTCGGCCTCCCAAAGGGCTAGGATTACAGGCGTGAGCCACCGCGCCCGGCCTATAGTAAATCTTGATGTCAGGTAATGTGAGACTTCCAGCTTCTCTTTTTTCTTCAAAATTATTTTGGCCGTTATAGTTTCTTTGCTTTACCATATACATTTTTTTAAACACCTTGTCAATAACTACAAAAAAGCCCACTGGTATTTTGATTGGGATTGTGCTAAATCTATAAGTAAATTTGGGGAGAATTAACATCTTAAAAACATTGAATCATCTACCTGTGAAAGTATTTCCTGTATATTTCTACATAATTATAGGTCTTTTTAAATTTCTTTTCTCATAATTTTCAGTATATAGATCCTATACATATTTGTTATGTTTATATCAAAGTATTTTATTTTCTTGATACTATTGCACATGGGATTGTTTTGAAATTTTGATTTCCAATGGTTCATTGCTAGTAAGTATAAATAGAATTGCTTTTTGTATATTGCCTTTATATACCGAGATCTTCCCCATTTATTAGTTCTAAAAACATTTTGAGTTTCCTTGAGACTTTCTATGTAAACAATCATGTTGTTCTCAAGTAGAGAAAGTTTTATTTCTTCTTGTCAATTGTATGCTTTGTTTTTCTCTTTGTCTTTTTTGACTGTCTAGGTCTTCCAGTAGTATTGAGAATAGAAATGAATGTCCTTCCCTTGTTCCTGACCTTTGGAAAGTAATCATTCCTTAATCATTAAATATAATGTTTGCCATAGGGTTTTTTATAGATGTCCTACATAAGTTTAAGGAAGTTTCTTTTTTTTATTTTGTATTTATTTATTTTTTCATTTATTTCAAAATATTATGGGGGCACAAGTGTTTTGGTTACATGGATTGCTTTTGTACTGCTTGAGTCAAAGTTATAAGTGTGCCCAGCACCCAGGTAGTGTACACTGTACCCATTAGGTATGATTTCACCCATCCTCTCCTCCCCCCCCACCTACATGATTTCCCTTGAGTTTTACTTCCATCTGTACACATGTCTACGCATCAGTTTGTTCCAATTTAATAGTGAGTACATGTGGTGTTTGCTTCTCCATTTCTGTGATACTTCACTTAAGAGGATGGTCTCTAGTTCCACCCAGATTTTTACAAAAGGTATTAATTCATTTTTTATGGCTGAGTATCACTCCATGGTGTACATATACCACATTTTATTAATCCACTCATGAATTGATGGGCACTTGGGTTGCTTCCACATCTTTGCGATCATGAATTGCACTGTAATGAACACTCTAGTGCAAGTGTCTTTTAAAAAAAAAAAACACTAAACATCAGAGAAATGCAAATCAAAACCACAATGATATATCACCTAACCCCAGTGAAAATGGCTTTTATCAAAACGTCCCAAAACAATAGATGCTGGCATGGATGGGGAGAGAAGGTAACACTTATACATTGTTGGTAGGACTGCAAACTAGTGCAACCTCTACAGAAAATAGTATGGAGATTCCTCAAAGAACTAAAAGTGGGCCTACCATTTGATACAGCAATCCCATTACTGGGTATTTAGCAAAAGGAAATTTCTTTATATTTCTACTTTAATGAAAATTTTTTATCAAGAATGGACACTGAATTTTCAAATGATTTTTCTGTACCTGCTGATATGATCATGTGATTTTTTTCTTTATTCTGTTTATTTGGTAAATTACTGATTGATTTCAAAATATCGATCTAAACTTGAATACCTGGGGTAAATTCCACTTAGTCATTATGTATTATCCTTTTTATATATTCCTAGGTTTGATTTGCTAATATTTTGTAGAGGATATCTGCATCAAGATTTATGAGGAATATTTGCCTATTTTTTCTTGTAATGTCTTCATCTGGTTTTGGTATCAAAGTAATGCTGGCCTCAAAAAGCTATTTAATAAGTATTTAGTAAGTAATCCCTCATTTTTATGTTTTCTGAAAGAGACTTTGTGTTCAGTATTATGTCTTCTTTCAATGTCTGTTAGAAATTTTTATATCCAATCTGACAGTCTCTATTAATTGGAATGTTTAAAGCATTTTTTTATTGGAATTGATAAACAAATTCAGCAAAGTCTCAGGTTACAAAATCAATGTACACAAGTCAGTAGCATTCCTACATGCCAACAACAGTCAAACTGAGAACCAAATCAGAGACTCAATATCATTCACAATAGCAACAAAGAAGATAAAATACCTAGGAATATATTTAATTAAGGAGGTGAAAGATCTCTACAGTAAGAATTATAAAACACTTAGGAAGGAAATAGCAGAGGATGTAAACTGGTGGAATGTTGAAAGCTTTACATTTATTATATTTAATATTGGTCAGTTTAGGACTACAATTTTGATTATTTGTTTTCTGTTTGCCTCCTCTGGTTTTTGTTTACCTGTCTGTCCTTTCCTGACTTTCTTTAGATTATTTGAATATTTTTAAGTCTGCTTAATTTTATATATAGGCTTTTTAAAACTATATCTTTCCTATTTGTCTACTAGTTGTTCAAATAATTAAAATATTTACAATTTACTTAGATTTACTATTTTACCAGTTTCAGTAAAATGTAGAAGTCTTATGACCCCATGAGTTACTTAATCTTTGCCCTTTTATGTTAAAGTTATATATTTCAGAAGCATGCAATGAAAAGCCATCAATGTTATAAATTTTTTTTCAATGGTAACACATATTTTTTAAAAAATTAAGAGGAGAACGAGAGCCCAGATATTTACCATTCCAGTGGATTTTCCTGCATTTCCAAAGTTCTGAGTTTTCCATTGGTGTCATTTTCTTTTATCCTGACAAACTGCTGTAACATTTCTTTTAAAACAGATTTGCTCATGATACATTTTTAGTTTCCCTTAAACTAAGAATGTCGTTATATCACCTTCATTCTTGAAGCATATTTTCATTGTATATAGAAGTCGGGGCTGACAGACTTTTTCTTTCAGCTTTTTAAAGATATGGGTCCTACTGTCCCCTGGCCTCCATGACCTCTGATGAGAAATCTAGCACCAGGAATATTTTCCGTTTTAACTCATGACCTTATTAAGAAGACATAAAAACAGAGATGGGAAACAATGAACCAGGAATGAAGAGTATGTTTGCCTAGCAGCACTCAGGGCCCATGAAGCACTTAAGAATTATGAGTTTAAAATAAGCTATCGTCCAGCAATCCTACTACTGGGATTTCCTTTCCCACAAAGGAAAAAAGACATTCTATTAAAAAGATACCGGCACTCGAATGTTTACAGCAGCACAATTCAAAATTGCAAAGATGTGGAAATAACCCAAGTGCCCATCAATACATGAGTGGATTAAGAAAATGTGGTATATGTATACCATGGAGTACCATTCAGTCATAAAAAATGATGAATACCTCTTATGTTAACCTGGATGTAGCTGGAGACCATTCTTCTAAGTGAAGTATCACAAGATGGAAAAACAAACACCACTCACCATTAAATTGGAACTAATTGATCAATGCTTATGTGGACACATGGAAATAATATTCATCGGAAATCAAGCAGGTGGGAGAGGGGAGAAGAGGACGGGTAAATTCACACCTAATGGGTACAATGTACACTATCTGGGGGATGGGCACACTTCTAACTTTGACCCAAATGGTACAAAAGCAATTTACATAACCAAAATCTTTGTACCCCCGTAATATTCTGAAATTTAAAAAAAAAAACCTAAAAATTAAAAAAAATAAAATAAGATATTCAGCCAGTTTAATTACACAGTGTACAGAAGGGAGAGAGTTAGAGTTAACCAGTGTTGTGGACAAAAGCATATTATAAAGACAACTATCAACTTCTTTTAAAATCATACAGAATAAAGAAAAGCTAAAAGGACTTTTTTATAACTTCTGTTCAATTATTTAATACCGAGATCGTTTAAAGGCTTGTGAGCTCTAGTACAGTATTTAGTTTCCTCTAATTCATGTGTTTAAACCACACTATATATGTATTAATTCTCGAAAATATGTACTGAGTGTATATTATACTATATACCAAACACTATGCTAGGCATTGAGAATAGAATGGTGAGCTAATGTAGACATTGTCCACATCTTCCCATAGCTTACAAACAGGTGATAATTATTTGAAGTGATCAGATACTCTCCTCTTGGTTCTGGAACAGAGAGCTTCAGAGGGGAAAAAAAGTATATGTGGAAAGGGGAGAACATGAGAAAAAAATTCTACTATAGTGGTATATTTGAAAATTGATTAGATATGTAATCACTACAAATATACCTAGAAAACAATAAAAGTGACTAAAAACTTTTGGTAAAACAAAAATCTATAAAAAAAGGCATATAAACAATACCTATTTGACTCTGAAGCAAATGATATTTATGTAGTCATGAACATGTAAATACTGACTGTTGATTTACCTAAGATATTGCTGTTAGTAAAATAGGAAGAATGGGAAAAATGATGAGGGTTGGCAGAGTGATTTTTAAAAAAGTCAAAACACAATATCAAAATAGGACATGCTTGAAGTTCTGACTTGGGTGGGGCAAAGACAACATATGTAACTTAAACATCTGTACCTCCATAATATGCTAAAATAAAAAAAAATTAAAAACAGGAATTATAACTGTATTATTTAGAAATATGAACCAAATTCTAGAAATGAACATCCAAACAGTTGAATGTTTTATCATGTCTTAGGGATAGGACTAAATAGAGACAGGTCAAAGAATATTATTTTTAATAATAAGGCTTTGGGAACAAATTGATTTTTAAGGCATGCATACATATTACTCTGACTAAAATTAAAAGAATATTAAAATTATGCAATCTTCCTGAGACCTCTTTCATACACCTTTTCTTTTAAGGCATCATTAAGTCTTTAAACTTACAAGTGTTGAACAAAGATGCAGAGTACAGTTTATGAACTCTTTTATAAAATATTTCAAATGATATTTGCCCTCTGCTATATTCAATGGTCCTTATCAGTATAGTAATTTATAATAAAAATAAAAGCATGACTACAAGACTTTGAGAGACTTTTTATATACCAAGTATTTTGCAATTATAAATGAAAATCTTAAAAGAAGAGGTAACATGCAGAAGATCATAAATATTATAGGTGATCTATGTGTATGTCCTAATACTAGAGGGGAGATTTTCAAAAAGAAAATAAAGCAGTAACGAGTTGTACAACTCTTCCTATGTAAATTGCAAATCACCTCATAGTTCCTAGGAAATATTTTTGGAATAGAAGCAGTAGCTCCTCTGTTTCTCGCTATAACTTTAGTGATAACTCATGGTAATGAATAAATGTTCAAAATTATAGAAAAAATATTTAAGCAGATTTATAAGAAATTCTACATTTTCCTATTTAACCAAATTCATGAGATTTCTTTCAATCTCAAACATTATTAACCTGGTGCAATAGAAAATGACTAAACCTGGCTACAGAAAAAAAGAGATATCTAAGCACAGTCATCTGTGTCATTTATTGCAGAATAAATTTAAATAAAAGGTGAAGCAATTCAATTTTATAATTATAGTTTGTTGCTCAGACTTTGCAATCTAACTGGTCTCAGTTCAAATCCTGGTTCCACCTTGAGCAAATTAATTTAGCCCTAGTTTCCATATCTATAAAATGGAAAATAAAATGACAACATTATAGTTTTGTGAGCATTACATAAAATAGTGCCTATAAATCATGTGTGACCAAACACAGCAAAACCTCTGTAAGTATTATTTTTCCCCTTTTCCATGAACTCAATACTATGACCACATCACATTATTGCATGTGTAGTGCAATTTTCAATAATAATGATAACTGCCACTCAATGAGCTTTCTATTCATACTCAGTGCTTTACACAAAGGTCACTTATCCTCAGGAAACCCTATGGGATTATCACCCATTTGACACAGAGGGAACATAGGCCCAGAGAGGGAAAAAGGACCTTGCTCTAGATTATACAATTAATATATGGCAAAGGTCAAATTTGAATCCAGAAATGGATGATTCCAAAACCCAGGTGCTTTATAGTATCATATCACCAAGAATGTTGTATTTCTTTCAGATCAGAATTATTAAAGTACTGCACTCAAAACAGTTAGAGGCCCCATGGAAATGGAGAGCAAGCTAACTATATCTGACATTATAAACATTAAAACAACCATGCTTTCTTGCAGGAGAAATTTTAAATCTGTGTCCATTCAAATTAATTAAAGCAGCACAACACCTGTCTACTTAAAAAGAAAAATCAGGGCCAATACATTGAGAGATATATATGGGAATTACTTATTTGAGCATAAAGATAAAATTTAAAGTCTACTAATATGAGTTTTTAGCAGTGTAATATATTACACAGGTATCCAGTGCTTCTGACAGCAAAGTAATTTACATACATTATTTTAATAATCCTCATAATTTTTCTGCTGGGAAGGAAACTAGCAATTATTTCTCAGATTTTACAGATAGTGGAACAAAAGCAAAGGGAAGGAAAATCTTTTATATGCATCTCTCAACAGATTTTAAATTTTATTTTTGACTTTGAGACCATTTGCTGAATTTAAGGCTAATTATAATAAAATTTGTCTCTGTTTTAAGTGGAAAATAATAATGACTAACTTTAGAGGGATAGTCTGAGTTATAAAAAAAATTGAGGAGAAGTAAATCAATTTGTGTGTTCTTTCTGTAACTATAGAAAATATCCAGTGATACTGGCAACTATTTTGATAAAAGTAACAATTATTCTTATTAGTCATTTTTTCAGCATCAACCAGAGAAATTCAAGTGATAGAACCACCATATTTAAAAAACAATAAGCCTGTAGATCACGTTGGGTAGTATAGGCATTTTAACAATGTTGATTCTGCAATCCCTATTAAAATACCGACATCATTTTTCACAGATCTGGAAAAAATAATTCCATGCTTCATATGGAACCAGAGAACATCCCATGTACCAAAAGTAATCTTAAGCAAAAAGAATAAATTGGGAGGCATCAATTTACCAGACTTCAAGCTATACTACAAGGCTATAGTAACTAAAACAGCATGGTACTGGGATAAGAACATAGACACAGACCAATGGAATAGAACTGAGAACCCAGATATAAAACTATCCTTATATAGCCATCTAATTTTTGACAAAGCTGACAAAAATATACAATGGGGAAAAGAATTCTTATTCAATAAAGGGTGCTAGGAAAACTGGATAGCCACATGTACAAGACTGAAACAGGATCCTCACCTTTCACCTCTCACAAAAATCAACTCATGGTGCATAACAAACTTAAACCTAAGGCATGAAACTGTAAGAATTCTAGAAGAAAATGTTGGAAAAACTCTCATAGACGTTGGCCTGGTGAAAGAATTTATCAAGAAGATCCCAAAGGCAATCACAGCAACAACAAAAATAGATAAATGGGAGCTGATCAAAGTAAAAAGCTTCTTCACAGCCAAGGAAGCTATCACGAGAGCAAACAGACAACCTACAGAATGGGAGAAAATATTCACATGCTACACATCCAATAAAGGGCTGACAACAAGAATCTATATAGAACTCAGGAAAATCAGCAAGAAAAAATCAAAGAAACCTATAAGGAAGTGGGCAAAGGACATGAACAGAAACTTTTCAAAAGAAGACAGACTAATGGCCAACAAACATATGAAAAAATGCTCAACATCTCTAATCATCAGGGAAATGCAAATCAAAACCACAATATCACTTAACTCCAGTGAGAATGGCCTTTATCCAAAAATCTCAAAACAATAAATGTGGGTGTGGATGAGGGGAGACAGGAACACTCATACAACTGCTGGTGGGACCGCAAACTAGTACAACCTCTGTGGAAAGTAACATGGAGATACCTCCAATAGCTACAAGTAGAACTACCATTTGATTCAGCAATCCCATTACTGGGCATCTACCCAAAGGAAAAAAAAGACATTCTATAAAATGCCATCTGCACTAGAATGTTTATAGTAGCACAATTCACAATTGCAAAGATGTGGAAACAACCCAAGTGCCCATCAATACATGAGTGGATTAAGAAAATGTGGTGTATGTATACCATGGAGTTCTACTCAGCCACAAAAAACAATGGTGATATAGCACCTCTTGTATTATTCTGGATAGGGTTGGAGCCCATTCTACTAAGTGAAATATCACAAGAATGGAAAAACAAGCACCACACATACTCACCATCAAAGTGGCATTAACTGATCAACACTTACATGCACATATAGTACTAACATTCATTGGGTGTTGGGTAGGTGGGAGGGGGGTAGGAGAGGATGGATATATTCACACCTAATGGGTGCGGTATGTACCATCTGGAGGATGGACACTTCTGAGGCTCTGACTTGGGTGGGGCAAAGGCAATGTATATAACCTAACATTTGTACCCCCATAATATGCTGAAATGAAAAAAATAAAAAAAATAAGCCGTCAAATCTTTCATCCACTTTATAATGTAAGATGCAATGCAAGAATATACCTTGGGCTATTTATTTGTGATATCAGCACTGCAGCCTTGAAATAAAAACTCAAACTATAGGAGGCAAGAAGTCAGCATGGAACTACCACAAGTTTTATTTGAAAAACTTATCATATGGTTTTTATAAGTTTTCAAACAAACTAGAAAGATGAAAACAAAATGGAAGCAAGGAAATCTGATCTCCCTCATGAGTCAGTTTCTGTTTGACTGACTGTGCCAAGTTGTGCTTTATTGCATCTGTGCTGAGCAGACGGCAATTTAAGAGGCCTAATTCATTGCAGAATTTTCCTAGTAGTAGTTTATTTAATAGTAAGATTTAAATTAGTAGTCTCTGAATAGTGAATGTTGATACAATTTAATGGAACAGTTGTTCTTTTGTTAATCTTGCTTTGGTGAGATACAGAAAATTTTAATATTATGAGAGAAAAGCTATAATGACATATTGGTGCATTACACATAAAAGGAAGTATAGGAAATAATAAAACTTAGTAAAAAAATAAATATAGAAGTAATCTCAATTTTTCTGTAAATCCCACAACTATTGATGAACACATACTATCTGTCAGGCATTTTCAATAAAATGCTAAGCAAAGACAGACATAGCCCCAATGCTCATTACAGTCTAGAGGAGGACACAGATATGCTTCAGATAGTTATATAAATAAATGTAAAATTATAAATGAGGTAAACATTATGAAGACATTTAGAGAGTGTTTAACAGGGGATCTGACAACTTAACAAAGTCCGAAAAAACTTCCAGTGAAGAAGTGAGGACTGCATTGTGATCTAAAGGATGAGTAGGAACGAAGCAGATGATAAGAGGAAAAAGCATTCTGACCAAGGGAAAGTCTATCTACAAGGGCTCTCTGAGCATTCCCTTTAGTGTATGTAACAGGCTGAATAAAGTTCAATGTGCCTGAAGCAGAGGTGGAGGGAATGTTAATATTAAACAATTTTATTAAGTATAATTCATGTTGAAAGTTGTAGTGGAAAGTTTTGTTGCAGCTATAATAGACTAACAAAGACTAGAGTCTGCCTTAAATATTGGTAAAAGGGATAAACATGGATAAAACACTTATTTTTCAGATATTGGTGAAGAGTCAATGCAGTACAGGATCGCTACAGGAAGGGAAACAAACTAGGGGAGTGTCATGACTGCCCAGCTTACTGCCTACAAAGAGTTTCCAGGCTTCAGCGCAGGGAGGGCAAACCAAAACAGAGCCTTCAGGGCCTCTGAGTCGAGGTGACAGAGATGAAAAATTATGAAGAGATTAGAGTACTGAAACAAAGAGATCTTCACAGAAAGGAATGTCACACTGAGAGATAATTTGAAAATCGAGAAAAATCTGAAGAAATCACCCAATGCCAGGAAAGAACCACCATAAAGGACCAGGCAGAACAATACTAAAATGTCCTCAGAGAGAGGAATATTGTTTAACATAGTACAAAAAATTTGAAGCACTTACATATAAATCTAAAGGAATATAGTCACAATCTTTATGTTGAAAACTACAAAAAAAATGATGAAAAAAATTTAAAAGATTGAAACAAATGGAGAGATGTGTCTGTTTTACTGATTGGAAGACTCAATATTGTTAAGATGCCACGCTGATCTATAAATTCAACAGAATCTAACTGAAATCCCAGAAAAGTTTTATGCAGATAGCAATAAGACAGTTTGAAAATGTATATGGAAAATATAAGTAGAATAGTCAAAATAATTCTGAAAAGGAAGAAAAAGTTGGAAAACTCATGTTCCTTGATTTCAAGATTTATTATGAATCTACAAGAAGACAGTGTGATGTTGGTGAAAAGACAGACACAAAGGTCACTGGAACAAAAGAGAGGGCCCAGAATTAGATCCATAAAAAGTATAGACAACAGAAATTTTACAAAATTTCAACGGCAACTGTAGTGTAGAAAGGATATTATTTTCAACAAATAGTACTGGAACAATTGACATCTATTTACTTAAAAGAAACTTCAACACAGGCTTCAAAATTTACTCAAAATGTAGAATAAACCTAAATGCAAAACATAAAATTATAAAACTTTTTAGATACAATATGAAAAGAACAATCTATAAAAGAAGATACAACCTATGGGTCAAAAAAGAAATCAAAAGGGGAATTAGAAAGTATTTAGGACTGAATAAAATGAAACTGAAATAAGACATAATAAAATTTGTGCAATGCCATACTTAGAAATTTGCAGTACTAAATATCTATAGTAGAAAAACAAAGTCTCTAATCAATGACCTAATCTTCCTCAGGAAACTAGAAAAATATAAAAAAATTACAGTAAACAGAAAAGGAAATGATAGCAGAAAAAGAAAATAATAAAGTAAGAACAGAATGGGAAAAAAATAGAAAACAGAAAACCAACAGAAAAAAAAATCAATGAAACCAAAAGCTGTTTTTTTAGATTAATAAAATGATAAAATGCTAAACAAGTTGATCAGAAATAAGAGAAAACATAAGTTACCAAGCTGCAAGAATAAAATACACACTAAATCTTGAAGACAAACTTAAAAAAATTAAAATATTTCATCATTATGGTTTATATTTGTTAAATGTTGAGATGATAATATATATTTGGCTAAATAAAATATACCAATAAAATCAACTGTAATAGTTTTTAATGTTACTTACTGTGATCACTAGGAAATCTACTTATATATATGTGGCTCATATTATATTTCTATTAGATAGAGCTTATCTTGAATGCATAGAGAAGACTTACAATTCAAAAATAAGAAGACAAACAATATAGTAATAAAATGGACAAAAGATTTGAAAAGATACCTCACCAGAGAAGATACATTGACGGGAAATAAGGACATGAAATGATATTTAATCTCATTAGTCATCAGGGAAAAGAAGCTTAAAGCTTAAAACAAGAGTGCAGTACCACTATACAACCACTATAATGGCTTAAAAAAAAAAAGCAACTTACAAAGTGTTGACAAAAATGTGAAGCAAATGGAATTTCATACACTTCTATTTAGAATGGAAAATGGCAAAACTACTTTAAAAAGTGATTTGGCTAGTTCTTTAAAAATTAAAATACACACGATGTAGCCATTTTACTCATAGGTATGTATCCAATGGAAAAGTGTACGTCTACACAAAGACTTATAAATAGTGGTCAGTAGACAAATGATCATAGCAACTTTATCTGTAATAGCCCAACTGAAAACAGTGTAAATAAATGTTCATCCACAGATTAATGGATAAACATTTGTCATATTGTCATAAAATAGATAGTATTCAGCAAAAAAATAAATCAACTATTGATACATGCAACAAAAATTAATCTCAAATTTATTATGCTGAGTGACAGAAGCCAGGTAAAATAGAAACCATACTGTGATTACATACATTTCTAAAACTAATCTATAGTGACAGAAAATAGATCAGTGGTTCCCTGCAGATATGGTAAGAAGCAATGATGGATGCCAAAGAGACCAGAGGAACCTACTAGCATCATGGATATGTTCATTATCTTGATTGTGGTAATGGTTTCACTGGTATACATGTTTGTCAAAACATAAAATTACATACTTTAAATAAGGTTTAAATATATCAATTATATCTCACTGCTTCAAGAAAAAGTATAATCCTATAGCGAAGACCAGAAAAATCAGTATATGACCATCATCAGACATCATGATAACTAAGTGTCCACTTCTGTTGTTCATATTAGAACAATTTAGAGAAAAATAGAATCAGGCCTAATTAAAATCAAAATCAGCTTCATGAAGGCAATTTGATAAGCTAGGGCCTCAGCCTTTAGTAGTACTAACTTAGTCTGGGATAGGTGGACTTTGTAGGAATGAGAAATCATGAGTATAAAACAGGGAGATAACACACACACACACACACACACACACACACACACACACACAGTAAGCACAATGTCATTCACAAGTTAAAGAGAGAACCTTGACTCCATTTCTTCCTTCAGCTGCATCTTTATGAGGGCCAGTAGGCCTGTTCATACTCATAGTTGAGCTCTACTACTTCACTGTGTAACCTTGGGCAAGTTCTACAACTTCTCAATGACTTCAGTTTCCTCATTTGCAAAACAGAGATGATAATACTATTTCTTTTCTGGTATCATCATGGAGACTAAATAAAATAGTACATGTAATGACCTTAGTACAATGCCAGGCAGCTTTAACTACTATTATTTTATTCATTCTTTAAGCATTTATTGAGCATCTACTAACTACTGGCATACTGGGCACTGTGCTATGTTTTGAGAATATTTGTGCGATGTTCATGCACAAATGAATAAGGTATACATTTGTTCCGAACTTCAGGTATCTCACTGTCTGATGGGTAAGACACATAAGTCATGATAATTATATGCTGTGTGAAAATATTGTGCTAGTGAGACATACAAGGTCCTATGTGCTAACACTATAACAGAAATACATACTCAGCCTCAACTTGTTTTGAAGGTTCTACACAGGAGGAAATCTTGAGCTTCTCTGAACTTATCTTTCTCTTGAAGCAGGTGTTCAGCAGGCAGGCAAGGTGGAAAAGTACATTCAGGGTGAGGAATAGCTTATTTAAATTATGATGTGATAAAAAAAAAAACTGAGGCCTGTTTGGGGAGGCCTTTATTCAATCCAGAAAGGCTAGAGAATAAGATCTGAATGGTGAATGATGGTGTTGAACAGATGGGCAGGGGCCAAGCCTAGAGAGATGTTACTGGCTTAGCTACATATTTGAACTTGATCTAGGAGGCAAAGGGGATCTAATCAAGTCTTAAGGCATCAGAAGAATTTAAACAGGGGCATAGCCCAATCAGGTATGTTAAGTTTACAAATCTTTAAGGCAAGAAGCCAAGAATTTATCCTCATTGAATAGTGGAAGATAAGGTAGTCTGGTTGGTTTTAAGCTGGTTATGGAGACTCATACAGACTCAGTATTTGGCTATATGGGTCAATGGAAACCAATTTATGGTTTTGAGCAATAAAAGCACATCAGGAACAAAATTTCTTTAAAAAATTTAGTGTTTACTGAAGATTTTCCAGAGAGTGGTATATAGGGGTGTTGTAAGAAAGGGGGTTCCAAAAGAGCTAAGAGACTAGGATATTTCAGCCATATCCCTGTTGTAGAAGTTCAGGCAGGAGGAGACAGGAGTCAGTACTGATGTGGTGAGGATGGGAAAAGAGAATAAGGGATTTGTATGAAGACATTTTGAAGAAAGGGGAAAAGAGGCTAAACAGCTAATCAAAATAGAGAAGAGATAATATGCACAAAAACTAGCCCAAGCTTTTTGAGTACAGGTAGGCTTTTTCCAATCTATTCACCTCAGAGTGACCAGAATGACCTTTCAAAATTGGAACAGGGACCATTCCTTGTTCATTCCAACCCAGCACCTAGTAAGTGCCTGGCACACGATAGAAACTCAATAAATGCTCCACAAAGAAATGAAATTGGAATCAGAGGATGGAGACACCATTAATAGATAATGAAGTATGCTGCTTGGTGATGTCATTTTCCTCTCAAAAGTTCCAAGCCCAGCCAGTTCCTTCTATTCCCTGGACCTGTCTCTCTAAGGGTGGACCCCTAGTATGAATACCCCAAGGCCAACGGGTTGGCCATTGTCTGCTTTTTGCTTTTTGCCAGTGGGTTGGCCATCATTCTGATGTTGAACCTACAAGCTGGGATGTTTACGTGCATAGGCCCTTCATAAGGGTGAAGGAAGCAGGGATGGGAAGAGAGTAGGTGGGAAGAGAATGGGTGAGTCTGGGGTATGGGCCAAGGACCAGCTCACTATGTTGGGCCATAGGTCTCCAAAGTTTCTGAGAATTCTGCATTTGAACATGGCCTTTCATATGTTAAGAATTATGTTTGTCAAGGGATGCAAATAGAGCATATTTTATTTTAACCATTTATTAGCTTTATTTGAAAGTTTTAAATGTTTACATCTGTGGGAAGTGGGCCACCATATGTACTCTACTTCCAGGCTCTGTAAATGTCAGAAGCAGGCCTGTCTTTAAATAATAAAGATTTAGTTGAGTAACTACCATGTGTCTAACACTCTACTAGAAGTTCTTGGTGATCTGTAATCTTCTGATGTTTCTGGACTAATAATTTAGATTTATCAAGTACATCACAATGGCAATTTAAGCAATTCATTGAATTAGAGTCAAATAGTTTATTCTTATTTGTCTCCTTTTATTAACAGCTATAACTATCGTCTTACTGTGAATTTTGTTATGGTTGTTATTGATCTAACATATATGCATTTATTCCTTTGTATATAACTTTCTATTTCTCATTGGATACCTGACTTTGCATGAGAAGTATGGTATTTTTTCTCATTTCAGTCCTGCATCAAAATCATTAGGTCCTTCATGTTTGAAGGAAATACAGACTTCTTTATGAGGAATAAAAAATAGTTCAGAATTTTAAAGTAAGTACAGGCTGATCATGCTGTCTAAAATATTTTCACCTGTTGCACTGATGAATTATCTGGCTTCTAGCAAGTCAACTATAATTTATTTTGTGTATTAAAAATGGCCTACCCAGAAATAAAAAATATTTTAACATGTTGAATCCAAGATGAACCTGTTCTGACACATATTGTAGACGTTAACTTCTCAGAAGAGTAATTACTAATAACTCCTTCGGGGTTCATTTCAAATATCACTTTTTCCTTTGCTAGTCACTGTTTTCTGAGGATACTTTTGCTTAACTTTGACTTTCTTCAGCCTTGACATCTGAAGAAAACTATCCTAAGTAAAAAGTTTGGCTTTTGAGGTGAAATATCCTGTCTCTTTTATTCTACTGAGCCTCTTCAATTGAAAAAAATGTAAATATTTTGAGATGATGTGCTTCATTTCTGTGTTTTTAGTATTTGCTTCAATTTGTGTGACTATACCATGGGTATGATAATAAATAATCTGGCTTTATAAGTTTATATTAATGTCTCCATGAAGGTACAAAAAGCAGCTGCTGCCTTCCTATCACTTTGTCTTTTTAAATTCTTCTGCCACTTAGTGTTTGTGTGGAGGGTACAGCTTACAGCTGCAAAGACCAAATCGTTTGACTTTTCTTACAAGCCATGCCTTGAATGTGACACAGGGCTTCTTAATGATTTGAAGTTCTGAATTAGAATTAATTACTTCTTCAGTTGAGTTTGTTTTATGGCCAAGAAAAGTGTGTTAAAACACAAACACACACATTTAAGATACTGCTAATTTTTTCCTCCCAGCAACCTGCAGAAAGAACACTACGTGGCTTAGATATCATTATCCTCCTCATTATGATCATATTTGGTTTATAAATTATAAAAAAAAATTGTTTCATAGAATAAGAATCAGACTGGGATCAATATTGTGGGGAGAAGTGGGAAGAAAGAACAAAGAAATCAACCTGAGGTCTGTGGGATCCACAGTTCATAAAATATTTAGCTTTCAGACAGTTTTTGAAAGTTGGGAGCAGTCTAGCTGTAAATATCTGAAAGCCAGAAGATTGTGTTTTTAACTCTGAAAATCTGTATTGCTTCACCTGGCTCGGACACATGTTTTACTTAAATAGGCCAGGATTTATTTTCAGGAGAGAAAGTGATCGATTGTTGCTCCACGCTTCCTTCCACACGTGCCCTCCTGTGCCCAGGTGCAGCTCAGTTGACTGGAAAAGGAGACTGTGACCACCGTTCCCACCCGCCTATTCACCCGCGGGCAGAGCTCGAGGCCTATTGCCAAGGCCCTGGCAGTGTTATGACTATTTCCTGGCAGCCATTGGTGTGGAGAGGCCATATGATTCTGCGTCTGTCCGTCTGGATTTTGTTCTGAATTTCTTAAGAGTTTGCGTCTGAGCAGCATCTCAGCGGCGGCAGGAGCCCTGGGACTCAGTGAAGCTATGTTATCCAGGAACTTTGGATCCCTGAGCTGTCCCTGGCTCCTTCTGCCAGGCGCTGGCTTTGGGGCTTCAAAGAAGGGCTCGGCTGGAGTACCCAGGATGCTTTTCAGCGGCTGCCACAGCCCCTCTTTTGAAGCACCATGGTAGCCAACAGAGAGGATTCTGTGTTACGTACAGTATGACCCTGGAGGTGCCAGCCAGCTGCTGTGACTCAGCTAAAAACAGGGAACTCCCTGTAAGGGAGAGGGCATGAAGGGGAGAGATTACTGACGGGGAGGGAAGAGAGGAAAAGCAGCAGGAGTTTATGATGCCCAAAGTTTGTCAAAGGGCTCAGAACACATTTCTGAAAGAGCTTTCTTGATGGACCAAAGGAAGCCCATTTCTGGGACGCTGGAATCTGCTTGGGCTACATAATGTTTAATGGCCTTTATATCTAATGAAAACAAGCAGCCGGAGGATTAGGGAAAACCAAGAAAATAAATGCTCTCTCCTCTTACTTACTCCCAGGTGCCCTGAGGAAATGTGTACTAATTGGCCTTCCAGATATGGTTTGAGACCAAACACACTGACACAGTGATGTAAAGAAACAGAATCGCTTAGTGTATGAAGTTTTTTTTTTTTTTTTTTTTTTGCTTTTTGCTTTTTCCTATAGAGAGAGGTTATATTGTCTCACTAAATGAGGAACTGATCATCTCAGAAGCAACTCTGAATCCAAATTGTGAATAAAACAACACAAATGGGGGATTTACTTATGAAATACTCTATTATGCCACTCTCTTTGGCTCTAGACAGTTTTTTTTTAAGGAAAAAAAATGATGGTCAGTTAAAAGTAGATCTTAAACAAGCAACACAGTCTTATTTTGTGAAACATTTGCTAGGGTACTTTGCTCAGTTCAAAGGTAGACAGAAATTTATTGGCAAATGAAACATAAAATGCAAAATGTACCTTGGCTTAAAAAAAAAACCAACAAAGGTGGGCTTAGGGAGAGTGCTGGAGAGGTCACAGGAGGGGAGTCACAAGAAGTATTGATTAAATCAGCATTTTAAAGCAAAGACAAAGGTGCTCTTTCCTTAACATCCCACATAAAGAAGTTATCTCTGAAGTGATGCAAGGATCAGTCTGGTGAGACAGAGAAGAAAATCAAGTTCCTGTCTTATAACCACCAGAGTTGAAGTAGTAAGTGAAAAAGAGGCTTACATTTAAGATCACTAAAATGATCAGGTTTGCTCAAGAGGAACCAGAGAGCAAGTACAGCCCATCAGCTCAGACCTGGGTGTGCCCTATCCTGGCAGAGTTTCTAAGGTGATAAAACCTGAACAAGTAGCGACAGCTACCTTCTGGGAGAAAACTCAGTCTCCAGAATTTTTCCAATGTTTTCTCCTGGTTCAACTGTCATGAAACAGGTCAAATTGATCGACAAAGTAGGAGAAACTCAACCTCCAGCAGTTCATACCAGGTATAAGGCTTGCATTTGCTATTTCAGTTTTTGTTTTGCCTGTCCATGGCTGCTGGACAAATCAGCAGATATGCTTCATTAAAGAAGAGTCATTTTTCTCTCAGGTCCAATTCACACATAAGCTTATTCAAATTGGATCCTCAAAAGAAAATTAGTGGGCTTTTTCAGCAACGTGACTTTTTATTGTGGAGTATATATTCTTGATAAGATGTATGTGCAAAGGAAAGGAGAAAGGAAGATTTTTTGTTTCTTTTCTAATAGGGGCTCCATTCTGAAATTCTGTTTTCACATAAGCTGTAACTAGTGTCTCTTTACCAGGCATTTTGGTGAGTGCCTAAAGCAAACTGAGTTTAAGACAGGAGAGGTTAGAAGTAAGGCTTTGCTTAAACCTAAAATTATAAATAGCTGCAATGGAAAAAAGACATGAAAAAGAAAAAGCATTGATCAGAAGAGTTGAGAAAGGTGTGAGTGAGAAGCATGAGCAGTGGAATTAGAAATTCCTCTACTTCAGAGAATAAGAGAAAGCATCAGGTGACATTTTCCCAAATGCCCACTATTTGTGCCATTGAAATAAGAAAGCCAAGAGAAGAAACAAAAATGAGGATGAAAGACTGGATGATATGGCTAAAAAACCGGATTGGTTGTAGCCTGAGGTTAGAAGGAGATGATCAACTGGCTGGATCTCAGCACTTATTCGCACGGTTTATGTGACTCATTCATTCCAAGTCCCATTTGTCCTTACAGTAGTCCTTGGCTGATCCCAGATATTTGGTCTGTGGATTGCTAGGCAACTGCCACTCCCCATAATTTGCTTGGAAATTTTAGGACCTTTTTACTGGGCTGAATGGTGGCCCCTGAAAACGTATGTCCAATAGGTGACCTTATTTGTAAAAAGGACTTTGCAGAGATAATTGTCAAGAACCTTGAGATGAGATCATATTGGCTTAGAGTGGGCCCTAAATCCAGTGACAAGTGTCCTTATAAGAAAAGAAAAGGGGAGAAGACACACAAAGGGGAAGGCCATGTGAAGACTGAGGCAGAGATTAGAGTGATGTGACTCTAGACCAAGGAATGCTAAGGACTGCTGGCAGCCCCCAGAAGCTAGGAGAGAGGCCGAGAGCAGATTCTCCCTTGAGCCCTCAGAAGGAACCAACGCTACTGACTCCTTGATTTGGGACTACTGACCACCAGAACTATGACAGAGTAAGTTTCTGTTTTTTCAAGCCACCCGGTTTGTGTTAGGAAACCATGGCAGACCCTCCTCTAATTCAGCATTGTAATACTGGCTATGCAGAAGATGAAATGGAGCAAAAAGCAAATGAATTTATTTTAGCTGAATTGTATGCCTATGTGAATTCCCCCAGAAATCATAAACAGATTGGGAAATCAACTCAAGACTTGTGTGTCAATTGAGCACTTACTATGTGCCAAGCACCCTGCTAGCAGGTCAGTTAATAAAACAGCTTCCCTGCCTTAGGAAGTTTATGGTCCAGCTGTACAGTTTTTACAGGTCAGAAAAATTCCCTGGGGAATGGAAACTCAATTTGGGGAATAGTAGCGCATTGGGTATTACCAGTTCAGTTTTGTTTTGCAACATTGGTGAGCCAAGAAATGGTGTGTATTTTCCTACGATTCTATCCTAAGCACAGGATAGGCTGGTTGGCTATTCGAGGGAGTGGGCATGGGGGGAATGTATTAATTGCATGAATGAATGAATGGCTGGAACACCTCTTGCCCAGGAGGGGAGGGCCCCAGGTAAGATATCAATAGCAGTTGACAAATCCTACTCGGGTTTCACTGACGCCACAAATTGCAGGAGAAGTTGTGCAATGACCGTCAGAATCCCTCTTTATGGGTCTCTTGATTGGGATACTCAGCTCTATTCTGAAATTTGTGTTTCTTCAACTGTTCTAGCAACACTTTAAACTCCTCCTATTTCTTTGACCCTCACTCAGTTAATTATGTTCTGAATGAACATCTGCTCCAAGGTGCCAGGCAGTTTCCGATGTTCAATTTGGAAAGGGCCCAGGAGCACAATGGGGGAGGCACTACCGAAGGCTCCGCGTCTGGGAAGTCTGCTCTTTTCACAGCCAGCACTGCTGTTGGTTTTGCCTGCTGGCTTACATGAATTGGCTTTTACATTTCTTAATTTAGACACTAGCAGTATGGAGACTTATTTTATACATATATATGTTTTTTTCTGTCTGAGGAGAGCAATGTTTTCCATTGCACAGACAGAGACTACTGCCAGCAGCATACGCATACAGAGCGACACACAGTCCCCAGATGCCTCCTCTTGCAGCATGAGGGGTGAGCACAGGAGCTCAAGATCTTTCCTGTGACTCAGTTGAGACTGTTCCCTTTTTAAAAATCTAATTAGGAGCCAGGATGTTCAAGCAATAATAAGTACTCTCATTCCAGAGTAGAGGAGGTGACCAGCCTTTTTTTCTGGTGTTCCCAAATGTTCGAGGAGACATCACTTTGTCAGAGTCCCCAATCTATATAGCTAGTGATATAGCAAATAATGCAGCTGATACGATAGCTACGCTATGTGCAAAGCCTTGTGCTAAGCACTGTGTGAACACTTAATACCCAGAACAAAATTGTAAGGTCAATAATATCATTAATCTCATTTTGACAAAGGAGTCAACTGAAGCAAAGAGAGACTAAGTTACTTCCTAAATTCACCTAATATCTCAGGTCAGTTTCCCTAGAAGCAGAGCAGAAGCAATCACTTAATTTAAGGGAAGACTGTGGCCTCAGCTAAAGTTTACCTCCACCCTGATCCCATGGGAGTACTGAAGCACAAAGTACACCACAAATTTGTTCCTACCTTGAGGCAAGGGGATAGGCGTTTTGCACTGGGCTGACAGTCTTTGGCTTCCAGGAGAGGTCTTTTCATTTTGCCAATAACAATTGTCTGAAGCATGGGGAAATTGTGACCATAGTTATCAGCCAATATTCAGAGCAGTTGGGTACAGGTGTCAAATCCAGGTGAATGGAATCTTGGTAGGGCAGACACAGTTTCCACTACCAGCTCACAAAGTGGCAGAACGTGGCTTCAAATCCCATGTGACTGACTCTAAGACCCATGCTCTTAACACTGTACTATGTTGTAAATCAAAATCTTTTAACAGGGTTAAGAAGTGCCATGTTTTTATCAGCCTCCAGATTCCAAGGAATATAGTCTCCTGTTACTCCCAGAGATGTCAATAAAATCTCATACATTTTCTTTCACAGTTTCAAATAACTTGATCTTGAAGTTTTCCTAGGTGCTGCAGAATATAGTGCACACTCGTGGCCTAGAACTCTTGCCTTCCCTCCAGCTGACTCACAGTTTGTGCCTTCTACTTCCCTTTGCCCCTAAAGTTCGTGATGAAGAACAGAGCCGGGATAATGGCTGCGTTTGGGCATGTGTATCGCTGCTCTTTGCAACCAGCAATAAACAAGAAAGAGTAAGAGAGAGGAAAACTTGTTAACACCATGCTGTATCTAAACAAGCAATCCCAGATGGCATCCTTTATGCCTTCTGCCTCTGATAAGAAAAGATTGTGCAGGGAAAATAAGCAGCAGCTGACAAGCCATACCCAGCACTAAGCCCAACAGGGAGAACAGATAGCAGCTCTGTGCTCTGTTCTCAGCCATGGCTCAGCACCCACGCCGGAGGCTTGCCTGGCTTCAGACACCTTCGGCAATACACTGTTTTGTGAAACCAGTGAGTCGTGGAAGGTTACAGTCCAAAGCATTTTTCTTTCTAATTCAATCCTTAGTTTGATGATGAAGACCAAGGCATGAAGCAGTAAGGTATTTTATTTAAAGACATTTTGTTATTAAAAAGACAGACAAGAAATAAAATTCAACAGTTCCTGACTCCTAGCCAGTGTTTTTCCCCAAACTCAAGGCTGACTTCTCTTTAAACATGCATGCATACACACACACACACACACACACACACACACACACACACACACACACACATATATATGTATGTATGTATGTATATATATATATATATATATATATATATTTGGTTCTAAGACTACGATAGCAACTTTGTCTGAAGTAGGTAAGAACTCAGTCTCCAGCTTCAATTACCTAGGATTGAATTCTTGCTCCACTGCTTCATAGCTGAGTATCCTTGGGCAAAATTCCTTGCACCCCAGTTTCCCCATCTGCAAACTTAGGATAGTAATTATTCTATGGATGTTTGGGAAGCATTAAATGAGATAGTCCATGTGCAGAGCTTAGCACCATACCTAACACATAGTAAACATTCAATGAAGTTAACATTTGCTATCATTTGCCCATCTACTTGAGTAGAAAAATGAGTACCCTTTCCTTGCCAGAACTGTGATAATTCTGGGAATACAAACATTCAAACAACATGATATCCTTCCTCAAAGAAAAAAAAGCAGTCTAGTTGTTTTAAAATGCCATCTTGGAATTAAGCATTGCTCATGACACTTAAATATTTCAACATGGACGTTGTTTATGGAGTGTGCAATAGGACACACATTTTAACAGACTACTTCCAAGTCAGCAATATTGTGTTCATTAGTAAGAGCATGATGTTGGGATGAATCAATAGAAATGCTATTGATATAGGAGGAGTATCCCATTGATGCCACTAGGCAACCCATTTACTATATCCTAATCAACCAACCATCTAGGCCAGTTTTTATTTTCACAATTTGATAAATGTGAGGTCCTCAGAGATTGTACTGAAAGGATGAAATAATTTTAATGAAAGCCCTAAGTCCAAAGGTCAAAGGCAATAGTGTGACTTTTCAGACAGAAGAGAAACCTAACTCGATTTTACTTTCTCTTCTTTCTTATGGTTCCAGAAGATGGCTGAGTGTGCTTCACAGCTAAGAGCCACTGAGGTTAGACACAAGAAGAATTTTTTCTGATAATCACATTCCAGAAAGCAAAGGTTAGGAAGTCATACATGACACAAAATGCCTCCTTTGAAAATGTAAAAATGTAACAAGTCTTTGAAAAGAGCTTATGATAATGGAATGGAAATGAGTCAGAAAATATGCAAATTAAATTCACTTGAAATATATATGTCTTTAAAAATTAAGTGATAAATTGCTTTGTCAAGTGCTTTTTTGTGTGTAATTTACCACCCGCACACCCCCCCTATTTAAATTCTAGTTTAAGATGCTTTTCTTAACCTCAAATGCGTTTTTAGGAGACTTGAAAGGTCAAAGAGGATGTATTCTTCAATACATGAAGAGTAGCAGAGTTTTCAGTTCTGTATGAAAGGAGAAAGAAAAATCAGGGTAGTACAGTGTGAGTAGAGGTAAAGCAATACAGTATCACAAGAATTCTAGTAAATTTAACTGAGAGAAATAAAGCATTTATATACTATAATAAACATAGGATGAATATAAGATGTTCCTTAAGAATGGGGAGATTTCCCTTTCCAATGCACTATTCTTACTCATTAACATAGGGTTTAGCACATCATCCATTCAGGAAACTCTGCTTGAATACATGTGTATTTTCCTGAAATTCTGATGCATATTTTCATTTAAGTTTTCCTTAAAAATGAACCTAAACTATTCTGGGTTACTAGGTGATGACAGTGCATTTTGGTTGAGAGGCTGTTCACTGAAAACCTTTGCATTAATACCTATAACATGTGAACATTTCCTGGGAGAGCCGCACAGGCCCCGGGCAACAATGGATTAGGGAAATTGGGATGCAGCAAGGGGTGGTAGAACTAAGGCCAAGACTGATAATAGGAAGAAAGAAGTAAAGGAAGTCAAAGTTAAAAGTTAAACCCCCACAAACTAAAGAAAACACAAAATCCCAAGCTGAAAGGGAGCAGAGAATGCAAAATCAGGCACCTAGTCAGAGAGGAGGACTGTCTCCAAAGTCAAAAGTGAAGGAGGCCATGAGGTGAGGAAAGTAATGTGCCCAGTCAAGAAAACAGGTGCAGACCCATGACTCCTGTGACAGGGCAACTTTGAACCTGGCTAAGACCTGATTCAGACAGGAAGCTATTTATGATGTTCCTGCTACAGCAGGCATCAGTGACGACAAAAGGAAGGAACAATACAGGGCCCCAGGCCTCAAAGTCTGCTGAGTTGTGGCAATTCCCTTCACTGGCCTGCTTCTGGCCTGAACGTTCAAAGTTATTGTGGAACCGTGATCAGCAGATCCTAACATGTTGCTTGCGAATTGAAGCAGTTTTTAAACTATCTGTAAAACCCCTACTACTCATCTAAATTGAAAATGACTGATGCACGGCTTCCCAGGGTCCCTCCTTCTCCCCTCCCTGCCATTTCTTTCTTTCTCTGTACAATGAATTTTGGAATAAGTGAAATGCATTTTTCTCAGCTAATTTCTCTCTGTTTAAGCAGTGATCATATATCTTTGATTTTTGTCACTGAACTTTCAGAGGTCTTGGCATACTATGGGTTCATAAAGTCAGTCACAGGAACAATTCACAAACATGTTTTTTCATTCTTCCTGAACTAATTTACTATAATTTATAGTTGTTTTTTTTTTAAAAAAAGGCAGAAGTGTACAGTAGATGCTCAGCAGATATTTCAAAGGGTCTAAGCCAAGAAGGGACTCTCAAGGCAGTCAAACCAACTAATTACTTGCCCCATCTAAGGCTTCATTTCCTTTCACAGAATGTTGCAATTGTAGTTCAGAGGGGATCCATGTATAATTTCCCCTAGAATTTCTCCAGGAAAATTACAATTCATTGCACCTTGTTCATGTGCTCTTTAGAAAGTTCTTATGATCAGAGGAAATTTGAATCCCTGAAGTTTATCAATTTTGATACTAGTTCCACCCTCTGTAAATATAATATTTTATGCAGCCATAAATATCTTTAAAATATTTCAAGATATTTATGCAGACAAACACATATCCCCAACCTTGAATCATTTCTTCTGTCTCTTATAAATCCCTACTTTCCGTACGTCATGGTTTTTATGTCTCTCCACATTCTGGTTATTCTCTTTGAGTATATTCTATTTGTCAGCATACTTCTGGAAACAGGCTGCCTAGAAATGAGCTCAGATATCCCTCGCCAGGCTTGATCTGAGCAGGGAATTGAGCGCACTTTCCCCCAAGGACACCATCATTGAAGCAACCTATGATTGCATTAATTCTGGCTGTGCTTTACACTGTTGACTCACTGAATTTACAGTCAAGCCAAATCTTGAGGTCTTTTTCTTTTCCTTTTTTTTTTCTTTTTCAGTTTATGCTTCTTGGTAACTGCACTTGCCATAGTCCATTGGCTTGAACAGATGAACGAATGAATGCATACATGCAAAAATGTAAGATTTGAAAATAATATTTCCCTTTTTTACCAATAGCAGCTTAGCAATTAGATGAAATTCAAGCATTAATAAAATAGAGGGAGATCATTTTTATAATTAAAGCTGATTTTTAGGAAACATAAGTCTAGGCTAATATTGAATTTCGAATTCATTAGAGAAATTATCTGGTTCACATTTATTTGTTTTATATATAGTGGCTCTGACTTTTAATTTATACCTGGTCTCATTTAGATAATTATTTCAGACAAATCACCATGTTAAACCAGGTAAAGTAAAGTTGTTCAGGCCACAAAATGTCTTTACAAGCTAAATTTCCCATTTGCTGAATGATTATAAGAGTTTTTAAGCACCAATGGGAATCCATAAGTCATTAGGAATTTGGTTGTTAATCTAGAGTATTTTATTAACTTTGAATCAAATTGACATAAGGCAAGCGGTTTAAAAATGATAGAATTTTATGATAAGTTTTTGCTTGAAAATATATTGCTTGCTTTGCTTCAAAAAAATCATTTTCTCATCTTTAAATTAGAAGTAAATTTCTTGATAAATGATAATTAGGAAATCAGTACCTTATATTGTTATTTTATAGCATATTACTTTTCCTATTTTAACATAAAAGAAGATTGAAGAATCAAGATATGGTCTACTTTATTTTTTGTGGGTTAAATGAATTATATTTCAAAATAAAATGACTAAAATACCAAATCTAAGACTTGCCCTTATAATTAGTTAAGGGAAATCAATAGAGACCTGACCACATGGAGGAAGGTAGATATTCCCCTTTCTGTATTTCACAGGATGTATATTTGAGTTCAGAGGGTGACAAAAGGGACAAACAGAGGAGAAAACACAGTATGAATTCTCATACCTGGACATGACAGCCCTCTATTTTGTTAATACCTCCACAATCAGAGACGAACACAAAATAAATCCCTTTGTTGACCTGTATATTTGGAAACCCAAGACGTTCCTTTTTCCCTTAGCAATAGACCAAAGCAACTCACCTCCATGCCTTGAAGACTCATAATTGTGTATGTTTCAACAGAAGCCATCACTCCCTTCGAGCTCTGACTGTCTGTTAGTCATGTGGAGATGACCAAGGGCACGGATCCTCAGCTGCACTTTCCCGCTGTGGCTATGAGACACATTTTGGAATGGTATCATTACAAAAGCAGGTGTTCATAAATACATTGGGATCCCTATATATGTCTAAGTCAGTACCTCATATCTCCACACGTGGATAATTATACGTCTCTAGGTTTAATTTGACAAAATAGGTCTATTGTGTGACAAGAAGCCATAGGAAATCTGCCTGACAGTTACAAGGATCAGGGAAGGCCTAGTGCTACATAATGAATCACTGTTGTTGAACGAAGTAGCACAAAACAGCTATTATTTCCTAGATGAAGGTGAAGCTATTCTGGCTCTTTGGGTGATTGTAAATAAATCTTTTGCAATGTCCTGGAACCAGATCAGCCAACAAGAGAAAGAACAGTTGTGAAGCTTCTAAGCTGTTTGACCACAGTCTAAGCTGAAGAGGGAAAATATTCTCCTTGAAAGTCTTCTTCCTCACACCTTCCGCATTTACTGGTCTTGGAACCAAAGTGTGACACCAGCCCTATTCCTTTTTTTTCTCCTTATAAATGGAACAGAAGTGTTGTCCTCTTTACTGGGAAAAGTTCTCCAAAGTGTTCAAGTTTTCCTTTCATTTGATTGCGTGTAACAGTTTAATCTGGTGCCAACCGGCAGAAGCAGTGTGATCTGAGGCTCTAACAGGAAAAGGTGGTGTGCCAAGTGGTACTAAGCCTTGGGGACAGAAGAGTGCCTGCCGCAATAAATGTTGAAACGGTTGTATTTGATGAATGGGCAAGGTACTTAGAGAATGTGGCTGAGCCCAGCCACAGAGGCACATTTGTCTCAGGTGGAGTCCTTTGTAGTAGATGACAAGGTAGACAGACGCTGGCTATGCCTGGCTCAGAATTGGTATGGAAAGGTTTGAATGTCTCTGTAATTTCCTATTATGGATCAGAGCATCTGGAAAAGAAAAAAAGAAGTAGGTAGGAATTAATGCCTGTGTTGGGACCTGCTATGTAAAAAGAAAGAAAGAGCGACAGAGAGAAAGGGAAGGAGGGAGGAAGGAAGGAGGGAAGGAAGGAAGGAAGGAAGGAAGGAAGGAAGGAAGGAAGGAAGGAAGGAAAGAAGGAAAGAAGGAAGGAAGGAAGGAAGGAGCGAGCAAAAGAAGGAAGGAAGGAAGAAAGGAAATGATTCAGGGCAACATTAGATGGGAAAATACCTGTTAGTCTGAAAGTTTGAATTGTCATGCCCATGTCAACTCAAAAGCCCACTTCCCAGCCCCACAGATCACATAAGGCTCAAGGACGCATAGAGGAGTGCATGTGTTGTAACACCCCTTTGACTGATACGTATCATATTCTAGACCACGCAGCCCATACAGTACCCACTTACCACAGCATGACTATTTAAATCTAAATTAATTAAAAATGAATAATATTTAAAATTCACCTCCTCAGCCTCACTAACCACATTCCAGGGTTCAATAGCTACGTGTGGCAGTGGCTACCACATTGGAAATGCGGAACAATCTCCATCAGGGCAGAATGTTCTATCAGATGACACTCTTGTACAATATTCACAAGGCTTGTGAAATTTCTCAAAGATTTTCACGGGCAGGTGGTATTGGAGGAGGAATGCCAGTGTGGAGCCACCTGAAATGGTGCTCTTTAGTTAACATTCCTCAGAAATCTTGATGCTCTAGTGAGGAAACAAAAATCAGTTTCAAAAAATACTCTATCCTCTGTAGCCTCTAAGAAAACAGTAATGTACATAAAGGTCCTGAAGGTGCCACAATAAAGAGCTTTGCTTTCTATCAGTTAACCCAAGTACTTCTAAAATACCTTGAACACATAACCCGTATTTATAAGATATCATATAAATTTAACTGTTAACTTTCCATGGAACTCAGGTTTTATGGAGCAGTTCTTGGAAGAATTTTGCCACAGAAGGACCTCAAGCCAAGCCTTTGTAGTCACTTGCCCACCTAGGATCATGGCAGACAATTAGAACAGTTCCAAACTAGAGCACACCGACCAGGATTTGTCTGGTTGGGACTTATGCCTCGTGATTTTAGGAAAATCAAGTTGGCAGGTATAAATTAGGGAAGCTCAGCAGTGAACATGAATCAAGGTGCTTCTCAAATGTTATTCCTGGAGATATCAACCAGAGACACATTGCTTTTTCTAAAACGGATTGTTGATTATCTACCCAGTATCAAGACTGTCAACTAATTTATCCTGGCTTTGTCTCCTGTGCTGTGACATGAAGTTCTCTTATTTCATAGAATTTACTGAGCCGAGCGTGTCAAGTGGGAGTCCCAGTTAGATTTCTCTGTAGATATACGTGTCAATATTCTTAATCTACTCAGCTGGCAGAGACTTAAAATTTCTTAAGAAAGATAGAAACATAGTTTCCGAGCAAGCCATATGTTCTCAGCTCATTGACCCAGCACCACTCTGGGGTGAGGGGAGCAGGGGTTGGGTACTGGGTGGAGTGCTTGAACCTCCTCTCCCAGGAATGGTTTGCTTCACTCCATGGGGCAGAACCAGAATCCTTATTTCCCCAGGTTTCTTTCCCTTTCTTTCATTTTCTATCCATTTCTCTTCTCTTTTTTTTCTCTCCTTTTCTTTTCTCTTTTTTAACGTTTCTCTTTTCCTTTCTTCTTCCATTGTGTTATACACAACTCTGATGACTGTTAGGATCTCTGGTAGCCTCCTTTAAAAGTATGCCAATGAAAATAAATAGCTGCCTAATATTTCTCCTGTAAAAATCGTCAGCAGTTCCCCCTGGAGTTTTACATCCTGGGATATATGCTATGCAATCTGAATAGGGAATTATAAGGTAAAATTAACTCTATCCAGATTTCTGGGTTTTTTTCTGTCTGTGGTGTCTTCCCACCTGAGTAATTTGTTCTTGCTTGAGGATCAACTATAATGAGTGTTAACACTAAAGAAAAACAAAAATAAGGAAAGGGAAAGAAATCCTTTGCTGCTCACACTAATGCCACTAATATGAGGATTCCTGTTTAGAATAGTGCTCTTCAAGCCTCAGACTAAAGGCTTACTCCAGATGACAGCAGTATTCACATTAATAATATAGTTGAGCACTTTAACTTTAAAATATAGCATGGATTATGTCTTCAAAAGGAAGTAGTATATAGTAGGAGAAAGCTACCTTAGAAGGTTTGTGCTCATTGGCTAATTTTTTTTAATATCTATACTTGCAATACAAGTTGAGGTTAAAAGGGTAATAATTTACTTCTTATAAAGAATTTTTATAACAATTCAGATTGTTTGCACATTATCTATTCCTATAAACCAGCCAAAACTCAAAAGAAGACATTTGAAAACAGCTAATATCTTTTAGTGGAAGGGAATCAAAGTTTACAAATAAAATCCTAGTAATGGCAATATCCTTTTGGACAATATTATAATAATGTTATTTACCATATGGTTTTTAAAAAATATTAGACAAGTCTGAGTATATAACGACAATGTATTTCCTACATCATATATTAGTGCTTTATTCTGTGGCACTAATTTAATAGACACTCTCTTCCATTGCAGATTTTTGTACTTTGGCAATATAGAATGCTACAATACAACTGATTCACAAATCTTCTTCATCTGTTGTAGTCATGACCTGGATAGCTCTGTAATAAAAGCAAGCATAACAAAACTGTTTTTCTGAGAAAAACTCTATGAGCCAGAAAGCATAAAAGTAAGCTGAAAAAGTAAATATGGTGTTGGTGCTAATCCAAAATTATGTGAATAAATGTCATCTCGATGGGTATTTTTCCTACTTTTGAGGCTCTTATACATGACAGTGAGTGGAGAAATCTTTTATTCACTTAGTAACTAGTAGCAGAATGAGTCTGCTGGATTCCTTCATTAACTAATTTTAAAATAGCCCTGAATTACGTCAATATTTTTGCTTCTGGTACAGATTGCATCTGCCTTTGTTGTTTTGGCGACACTAGGCATAGCTTCGAACAATACTAACCCCTGGAAGGAGTGTCCTTGTGAGAGCAAATTTTCTGTAATCTCGATGTACCCAGATTCTAGGAGAAATTCTTATATCTCACTCTTACCCTTGCTTTCCTTGAATCCTGGCTCTTCTCTAACTTGAAGCACCTTCATAGGAGGTTCATGTTCCAAGAAAGGAACAAAATTGAAAGAAAGCAGGAAATGATCATTAAATGTTATTTTGTCCTTTGCTTTCTAAAGCACAAAGGACAATTTAGTGAAAAGAGGTTTTACTATTTTCAGCACATTTATCTCTATTTCTGTCAATACCTTCAGAATCACACACATTCATTTTAGTGATTCCTCCTACAAAAAGCTCTGTTTAGATCACAGAAGCTCCACTCACCTTTCAGTTATTCCTGTTCCATGTTTCCTTTGCTTTCCACTGTTAATGTTAGGAAAACACCAAAGCATTTGACATGCAGCAAATAATTAGAATAATATAATAAACACATGTACCTGCAATATTAGCCAAACATGAATAAAACTAAGAGAAAACACATATCTTCTAGGCCATGCTAATTTCCTTCAGCTAATTTCCTACGCATGGAACATATTCACTGACAGAACTCTTCAGAACTACATCCGTTTGTCAGTTCCAGATTAGGAATTAAGATTTAGGACATCTAATTATAATAATAGAAAGTCCCTGCTTTATTGCCCCTAAAGAAGTATTTGCTATTTACCTTCTATTTGTTTTCATTATACTTTGTTCACACCACTACAATTGCTTTCTTTGCGTATTGTTACATTGCTTGTCTTTCTCCTGATAGATTTTGAATTTAATCTTTTGTCTCCTACTTCTATAATGGTACCTGGTACATAGACACTCTTAAATAAAATTAAGAGTGAATTAAATAAATATCAGTTTGCATTTGGTTTTTGCCAGTAGGGGTATGTGTTTCTGTGAGTGTGTATGTGTGTATTCATGTATGACAGCAGCATTCGGAAAAATCATAACAATTCATTTTGAGCACATCCACACTCACACACACACACACACATATTGATCGTTTATATTCATCTTACTAGCATATATGAAAATACAGCAAAGGCAATGTGATGTTTTAATACTGTGCATGTATGAAAATTCTACTCTGATTTCTAGCAACCAGGAGAAATTATGATTTATTTTCCTTTTCTCATTTACATCATACTTTGCTTCCACATAAATTTTCCTGAATCATGAAGTTTACCTTGTTTCTTACCTGCTTAGAAATCTTCATTGACTCCCCATTCCCTACACATCAAAATCCCAATACTTAAGCATTCTCTTAGGTGTATACCTTTTCCACTTTGTTCCTCACTTCTCTCATTCACTGATCAGTCCCTTGACCTTCTTTACTCACAACTCCAACTCTGCACCTATGCTCTTGCAGTGCCACCACCTGAAATAATATTTTTTTTATCTTTGCTAAATACTAGCTATCCTGCATGGCTCAGGTCAAATGCCATCACTACCTTCAGGAAGAACGCTTGATCATCTAAATTAAAATGAATTGCTCCCCTCTCAACATCTATAGCATTTGCATTTCCTCTGAACTCCCATAATGTGTGTTTCTAGCATATTTATTTTACTAAACTAGCATCTACTGAATTTCTACAATCACCAAGCACAGTCGAAGTATTAGTGTTGTGCTTGTCTGGTCAACTCGCTCAGGGCTTTCTCTAAGAAACACCAAATGTTAGTTGGGTATAGTCTAAAAGGGTGTTTTCAACTTAACAGTTCTAAAGGACCAAAAGAACATGGATAAGAAAGTAAATCACAAAATTAAACTCTGTACGTTACCATCTATATAGATTACATGTAATTCATGATCTCTGCTAACAATCCTATTGACACATGCAAAATATACAGTGAATTGTGTGACTAGCATGTAGACTCTGTGTGACTGTGACTGAAGTTGGGTACTGGTGAAGTTTCTATCCAGAAGTCATTAGATTGGAACTATCTTGTCAGCTCTTCCATCACCCTGATTTTTCAGTGCCAGCTGCTACTGTGCACCTCACAGGGACCAGCACTCTCCTGGATATTCCTTTGTCTTAGTGGCAGTATTAGAATTTGCAAAATGCCCACCCTGATACTCTCAGTCTTGTTCTCTAATTTTAAACTTGAAGTCTTTCCATTGTGCTAACTACACCAATTTCCTTAAGTAACCGCTACAGAAGTAAGAGGCAAGGAAATGGCAGGTTTTATGCCTGATTTTCAGCATTTTGGTGTCTCTGAAACTCCCCGTTCTGGTTGTGGTGACTGTCCCATGCCAGATTAATATGTTGAAGTAAAACCTGCCCCTAGGCACACAGGTTGCAAATGTGACCTAAGGATTTTATCTCCAGGAAAGGGAATCTGAATTAGCCACCAATGAGTACACACACCCCAAACTTGATTTAGAATCCATGTTTTCCATTTGATGCCCTTGGATACTGTGCTGGTTCCTATTCCTGGCTTCAGGGCACAAGCAGGATTGATAAGGAACTGATAGTGGTTTGAAATGGCTTCAGACAAACCTCATAGGAGAAAGTATGAGATAATCACACTAAAGGACATTGGTGTGAGGCAGGCCACTCTGCTCCATCAATTCCACACTTGACTCCTATGCCAGAGGATGGTAAAACTAGAGAGGGGAAATGGTCAACCCTTTGTAGCTTTTAAAATGACTGAGCTGAGGAGAGGTGAAAAAGGGTGAGATTTACCTAGCACATCCAAGCAAGCCCCAAACCTGCAGAAAGCTTTTATATCCCCATAAGACTAATAAGGTATATTTTTGTTGACAGTTTTATCAGCCTGGCATCCTAAAGCAAAACCAGTACTCAATAAACACTTGTTGACACAGATTGCTTCTTTCTCCCTACATCATTGTTGTGCCTACTCAGGGATGACATTTAATGAGTGACGCTTGCCAAGATCTCTCAGTTCTGGCTTGACTGTCTTTAATTGACATCACCTATACCTTACCACAACAGTGGCTGCAGTTTAAGATCTGCAGGCAATGTGGGTTTCCCATGGGACCCTCTTAAAATACAAAACCTCACAAACTGAATTACCTTCTGTGACAGTGGAATGGAGTATGTTGGCACCTCCAATGGGATTAGAAGAAAAAAGAATATATTTCTGGCAGAAATCTAACAAAAATCTCTTTTATCTATGGTTGGATCCTATCTTCCATTACAAATATCCCCAAGCACACCCTACTCCTAGGACTAGTCTAGTTAGCATTTTCACCATTATATATTAACTAGCTTCATGTTAAGGATGACTTCATGCATTATTTATCTAGCTGGATGACAGGCAACTGGAAGGACATCTCTTCAGTCTTCATATCCCCTCGCCCTCATTACTAATCCTATATAAAGTAGGAACTTAATGAATAGTTTTTTTAGCCACAATTATAGCCATATTCTAATTCCTTGAAATTCTTCCTATTTTGGAGTGTTTTATACTTGGTTGTTTTAATTTGAGCTGGTGCATGCACTCTTGGGTGCCAGCAGTACAAAGATGCCACACTGACATGGTGTTTCTTTAAACAGTTCTTTCATCTACCCTTTTTGTAGTCACTTCATGGCAATTCATCATATTGAATGGTTATTTACCAATCCTGCAAATGCTTTCAATATGGCCCAACATGTAGCATTGTATTAAGATGAATCTTAATTACATCCCATATCCTAATTAATGATCTTTTATTATACGTGGCTTGGAGGTGTCCTGATAGGAATGAAGGAAGAAAGGAAAGAAGGAAGAATAAAAGGGAAAGAAGGAAGGAAGGGAAGGAAGGAAGGAAGGAAGGAAGGAAGGAAGGAAGGAAGGAAGGAAGGAAGGAAAGGAAGGACAAAAAGAAGGAAAGAAAGTGAAGAAAGAGTGAAAAAGAAGCACTTTGTTATAAAATAGTCCAATTATATTTTATAACCAAATCTAATTACATACAGAAAGACATACCTGAAGAAAATAAAGAGAAACTTAAAGGTCCTCAAAACTGAGTCAATTAGTCTTTAGACTGTTTGACCAACTTAAGCCCAAGGATGTTTATATATCAGAGTGAGCAATTTGGTCTTTGGTATTCAGTGTGCTGCTGCATGACTGGATAGTTGTAAAAGATATCTCTGAATTTTGATATTGATGTCAACTAGGAAATTAATAGTTAGCAGAATTATACCACTATTACTATGAATTAACTTGGATCTTGTAGGATCTGAATAATTAAAGTCTGTCTCTGGAGGAAAGCAGTCATTCTTGTCCTTGCATATTTAACTGTTTCCAGTATTTTGGTATTTAAAGGGTTGTCTCTGGTATTCCACACCTTTCAGAGTAGCAACTCCGGCCAGGGTTTTCCAGCACAACGTGGGTCATAAAGAAGTCTTTTTAGTCCTGTCTCTCCTTTGTATGGCTCACATGCTAAACAGCAGGCACACAAAAGTTTCCCTAATCACTTTCTAAGAATGTTCTTTTTCCTCCTTCTTAGGCTTATTTGGATTTTTATTCTGCTTTTCCTATTTCAGTGCAGAAGTACATAACATAGTTTTCAGACTGATTAAGGATAGAAGTTAACAAATATCCCTATCTCTTAATGTTTCAGCAAACATAACAGGAACAGGACTTAAGAGTTACTCATCACATATTTCTCATCCATCCACCATATTAATAGTTCTTGGCATAATGATGAAAATGATGTCCAAATTCTCCTCTTCACTTACTGCTTAGTTCAAGAGCCACCTCTTCCATGAAGTCTTCCTGACTTACTGCTTGCTTTCTACTTTTTCTTTCAGCATCATGAATTCCCATAGAACTTTTTGTTTTTACCTATGTATGTGGCCCTTGACTTTCATCTTTCATGTATTTGTTCCCTGATTGCTTTTTCATGTCTAAGATTTCATCCTCAATGAGAGTGTAAAGCCCTGAGAGATATCTATAAATAATATTTGACCATCAAGCTATAGAAATAGTTCATGTCATGAAGGAACCTGAAATTAGACATCCAAGTGAGAGCCCTCACCTCTCAAACAGCCGCTGTGCTACAGTGCACAAGCTTTGCAAGGAAGCTGCCACCACTCAAAAATATCTGGGGGCCTGTCTTAAGAACCTATGGCCCAGAAGATTCTTTAGAATATCCTTTATGATTCATGACAAAGCTTTGACTTTTGAAGATAGATTTGGGTTAGGGAAATGGCCAGGAGTCATGTGTAGCTTGGATTTATGAGTCATTTAGTGATTAGAAGGGCCTTCCAGTTTCTAGTGAGGAATAAAATGAGGCTCTAAAAAAGGAGTGCTGATTTTCTTGTGTGATTTATGGACCAGTTGTGGTGTCAGCGCTGGGGGATACTGACACATGTTTTAAAGAGTGGCATTTCATTATTCTAAGTGTATTTCTTCCAAAGATAACTAAATTGAAGGAGATGGTTCTCACTTTAAATATAATTCCTGCTCATTGTGTTAAAAAATAATCACTCATTTCTTCATACATGTATATCATACTACTTCTTTGTCTATATCTAGCTCAGTGCTGAATAGTAGGTTACCAACAGAAAATACTACACACTCTGGAGCCAGATTACCTGGACGTGAAGTATGCCTTTGCTGCTTTCCAGCTGAGTGAACTTGGACCAGTAGTCTATCTTCTCTGTGTCTCCATTTCTTTACCTCTAAAATGGTATGGATTTTGGTGAAGGTTAAACAAGTTAATATACGGGAAGTACTTAGAAGTATGCCTAAGACATGGTATGACCTATTAGTATTACTTACTGAAATAGAATGAACTAATTAGTACTCACTATTATTATAGTCATTATTATTCTAAAATAATAATTTAAACTCAAAATTGAAATCATATCTGAAAAGTCATTTTCCACAAATCTAATCTTCTTTAACATAAATACTAGAAGATATTTGAATAATTCTCTCTCCATGAAATGGTTACTTACTGCCTGTGCCATTGGGTCTACCCTTGTATTCTAAAGCACAGGCACCATCTGTACGAAGACACCATGAGTCAGAAGGTCCTCACATCATATCTGATGATGTCTGGTCCTGGCATGAACAGCACACTATATAAAGTAATAGGCAGAAAGGGGCTTGGAAAGAAGCAAAAGAAAATAGCTGGGTTCTGGATGAAGTCACCATACATGTCAAATTGCTTTAAAATCTCTGGCTGGCTCTTTAATATTCCTCCCAATATTCTGCCCTTTAAGGCCGTAGTTATTAGTTACCATGATAAAGGAAACGTAAGACACTTCCCCTAGCCACCTATTCTTGACTTACCCCAAGAATCATGAATGAATTAGAGGCCACAAGAGAGAGATTTTAGCTCTCCAGTCCAGGGATAAATGTTGCCTCCCTTATGGATCATGGAACACCAAGGATTAGCAAACATTCTTTCTCTCTTTCATGGCCCAGGATATCTGGCCATGTGGGCAGGAAGTCCCTCTGACTCTCCAGAGATGGGGAAGCTGCCCCTGCTTCCCGCCACCTGGAAGTGGGTGGCCTTGAACCGAGGACCCATTAGTGTTGCAAACATGTATTGTGTTGAGTCCATCATCCTGTTTAACTTGGCATCACCTACAACCACTCCAACATTTTGTGAATGAGATTACTGCCAAATCAGTATGTTTTTGATTCAGTTACACTTAACCCATTATCTCTAAGTGCTTTCATGATGCTTGTACTGTCGATGAACTCTGTCTTCAATCTTTTTTTTTTTTTTAAGTGAGACTGTCTAAGTTTTCTCTTTCTTTTGAGGAGATTGAAAGCCACTAGGGTCATTCCAAAAACTTTCAGACTCTGCAGTGGCATTTTCAGTGGGAATTTGGCAAGGACTTATGTGTGAATGAAGACAAAGAAAGCCAGTGAGTAGTTGAAGCCTTGCAGTTGAGCGTCTGCTTGTCCACATGTCAGAAAGGAAATGTGCAAATCTTCCTTCAACTCCTAACAGAGTATGTCTGCCTGCAACTCATGAGGTCTGATGCATTTTAGGAATTTAAACAGAGGAGGGAGAAAAAAAAATCTAAAGCATTAATGCAAGCTTGCCTGAAATACTATTCCTTTAAAAACTGTGGGTAGTCACACCCTTCCTCTGCTGCCTCCCAACAGAAAATGGAAGATATGACATAGTTTGTGTCTACATAGTTCCAAGCATCTGGGTTAAATTCCATCTCAGTGTTTTGATCTCATATAGACATAGGATTATTTTTTTAAACACCATCTGCAAGGCTGACATAATCTACATCAGCTAGAATAGTATTAATATAATCACCAGCCTGCAGAGATTTTTTACCAGATCATAAAATTTTCACCAGCCTCTCTCTCAGTGACTACTGTTTTATCATCATTTTAAAAATAAAATTAATTTATCTCTTCTTTGTATATAAAGCTGCTAAATTTTCTTGTTAGGATGGTTATTTTAGAAGTGGGATCTCGATCTTGATTAGAAGAATTAATTTTTGATAATATTTGGAAGGCTAAATAGCAGACTCTGGAGGGATTAGCCAAGCCTTCAACTATGAGTTCTACTTTAGAATTCTTGACATGCTGCAAAAAACACAAAACTATTAAAAGAGGTAGCAATGCATAGTATAAAGAATATAGACTTTGGATTCAAATAAACTCGTTTCTGAATCCCAGATCTGCCACGTGACATTGCACAAGTTATCCAATATTCTGAGCCACAGTTTTCCCATCTGTAAAATGGGGTTATCATATGATTACATAACAAGTTTGAGTTGTTGTTATATGACTATCAGATTATATGGTAGATGCTTGAAAATTCATAGTAGCCATTATTCTTTTGTTATTTTTATTAAAATGGCAATATCATGAGCAATATGAAAAGTGCTTTAAATCCCTTGATCTATCAGTAGAGAGGGGCTCAGGAAATGCAGTCAAGATATAGAAGAAAGAATACTGGAGTAAGGGTGAATTTTCAGTCAGTTCTCCAAGAACTGGTTGTGGTGACTTTGGAATATCAGTTTCTTTATTTGGCCTTCATATTATTTATCCTTAATCATGAACAAATTACATCTTCTAAGACCCCTTTAATCTCCATTATCAATGTTCCAATGGTTTCCATAGAGCTAGAGATAAAATAGGTGAATACATTTCCTCCTATATGCCATTTTTGAAAATTTTTTTTAAATTTCAGAATATTATGAAGGTACAAATGTTTTGGTTACATGAATTGCTTTTGTACAGTAGGAGTTAAAGTTATAAGTGTATCCATCACCCAGATAGTGTGCACAGCACCCTTTAGGTGTAAATTTACAAATCCCCCCCTCCCCCTTCCCCCCTGCTTGATTTCCATTGAATTATACTACCATATGTACACATGAGTGTTGATCAATTAGTTCCAATTTAGTAATGAGTACATGTGGTGTTGGTTTTCCATTCTTGCAGTACTTCACTTAAAAGAAAGGTCTCCAGTTCCATCCAGGTTGTTACGAAAGATAGTAGTAGTAGTTCACCACTGTTTTTATGGCTGAGTAATACTCCATGGTTTACATATACCACATTTTATCAATCCACTCATGTATTGATAGGCACTTGGGTTATTTCTGCACCTTTGTGATTGTGAATTGTGGTGCTATAAACATTCTAGTACAAGTGTCTTTTTTATGAAATGTCTTTTTTTCCTTTGTGTAAATACCTAGTAATAGGATTGCTGCATCAAATGGTAGGTCTATTTTTAGTTCTTTGAGGTATCTCCATACTACTTTCCACAGATATGGTACTAGTTTGCAATCCCACAAACAGTGTGTAAGTGTTCCTTTCTGTCTGCATCCACACCAGCACCTGTTGTTTTGGACTTTTTGATAAAAGCCATTCTTACTGGAGTTAGGTGATATTTCACTGTGGTTTTGATTTGCATTTATTGGCCATTAGTCCATCTTCTTTTGAAAAGCTTCTGTTCATGTCTTTTGACCACTTTTTAATAGGGTTATTTGATGGGCTTTTTTTCTTTGCTGATTCACTTGAGTTCATTGTAGATTCTGGTTATTAGCCCTTTATTGGATATGGAGCATGCAAAGATTTTCTCCCATTCTGTAGGTTGTCTATTCACTCAATTGATCATTTCCTTGGCTGTGTGGAAGGTTTTTAATTTAATTGGACCCATTTATTTCTTTTTGTTGTTGCTATGATTGCCTTTGCAGTCTTCATAAATTCTTTGCCTAGGCCAATATCTATGAGTTTTTCCCACCTCTTCCCCTAGAATTCTTATAGTTTCATGCTGTTTAAGTCTGTTATCCATTGTGAATTAATTTTTGTGAGTGATGAGACGTGCAGATCCTGTTTCAGTCTTCTACATGTGCCGATCCAATTTTCCCAGTGCCATTTATTGAATAGGGATTCTTTTCCCCAGTGTATGTTTTTGTCTGCTTTGTCAAAGATTAGATGGCAATATGAAGATGGTTTTATATCTGGGTTCTCTGTTCTGATCCATTGGTCTAGGTCTCTGTTCTTGTGCCAGTATCATTTTGTTTTAGTAACTATAGCATTGTAGTATAGCTTGAAGTCTGGTAAAGTGATGCCTCCCAATTTGTTCTCTTTTCCTAAAGCTGCTATGGCTATTCACAGTCTTTTCTGGTTCCATACAAAGCAAAGAATTATTTTTTCTAGATCTGCAAAAAATGATGTTGGTATTTTAATGGGGATTGCATTAAATCTGTAAATCAGTTTGGATAGTATAGACATTTTAACAATGTTGATTCTGCTGATCCATGAGCATGATATGTTTTTCTATTTATTTACATCCTTTGCATTCTTCAGAGTTTCTCAGTTCTCCCTGTAGAGGTCTTTTGCCTTCTTGGTTAAATATATTTCTAGGTATTTTACTTTCCTTGTTACTATTGTGAAAGATATTGAGTCTTTGATTTGGTTCTCAGCTTGACTGTTGTTGGTGTATATGAATGCTACTGACTTGTGTACATAGATTTTGTAACCTGAGGCTTTGCTGAATTTATTAATCAATTCCAGGAGTCTCTTGGCAGAATCTTTGGGGTTTTCCAAATATAAGACTATATTGTCAGCAAAGAGTGATAGTTCAACCTTTTCTTTCCTCATTTGGATACTCTTAATTTCCATCTCTTGCCTGATTGCTCTGGCTAGAACTTCCAGCACTATGTTGGACTGAAGTGCTCACAGTGGGAAACCTTGTCTGGTTCCAGTTCTAAGCAGGAATGCTTTCACTTTTTTCCCATTCAGTATGATGTTGGCTGTGGGTTTGTCATATATGGCTTTATAATACCGAGGTATGTTCCAACTAAAAGGGTGATGAATTTTTTCAAATGCTTTTTCGGTGTCTATTGAGAGGATCATGTGGTGTTGGTTTTTGCTCCTATTTATGTGGTGAATTATAGTTATAAATTTGAGTATGTTGAACCATCCCTACATCTCTGGTATGAACCCCACTTGATCATGGTGATTTTTTTTTTGATATGGAGCTGAATTTGGTTTGATAAAATTTTATTAAGAATTTTTGCATCAATGTTCATAAGTAAGTGATATTGGTCTGTAATTTCTTTTTTTATTGTACCCTTTTCTGGCTTTGGTATCAAGGTGATATTGGCTTCATAGAGTGAGCTTGGGAGGATTCCTTACTTCTTGATGTTAGGAAATAATTTTTGCAGTATAGGTACCAGTTCTTTGTAGGTCTGGTAAAATTTG